>NW_026854824.1:0-18242 GCF_026571515.1 Ruditapes philippinarum | reverse complement strand
AAAATTTTCACATGAAAATTATCCAAATTAATTTCAAAATTTTCAGGGAAAGCCCACTTTTTTTAATATTGCCCCCCATTGGTACCTAAATTTTATTTTTGCTTTTGATTTTGCTGACATATCAGGCCATTAAGAGAGAAGCAAAGCTGAAATTGATAAATATCATCAATTTAAAAATGTAGTTTAAAAGATAAAACTTCAATTAATTCAATGCAACTGTCACCAAATATGGTCTTCGAATATTTTAACTTTAAAAACAGTATTCTCAATCATGGCTGTGCCTCTAGTGAGAATACTGTAATAAAAGCTCACTGTATGAAATAAAATTTCATCATACACAAAAAACAAACAAAATATTCTTTATTTATTTTTATCTTTATTTTAATAAAGGCTGAGTTCAGTCAATCAAAAATTCGGATAGTGGAACAAGGCAGACTTCAACTGGTGAAAGAACAAGAAAAGTAAGTTAGTTATATATTATATGCAAGGCCGGCAAAATCAATTGTCCCTATTGCCTAGGTTGTCCCACAGCCTGTACGGACAAGTGCAGATTTTCAAGAATTAACTATGTAAATATCATACAGACAAGTTAAAAAATGCTTCACATAGAAACGGACAAGTAAGTCAAAAGCAGATTTTGCCGGCCCTGAATATTATGTACATTTTATGACTTAATATAAATCTGATATTTAAAGACAATTACCACCAAGTGCTTGTTATCCCCCGCCGATAGATAGAGGGATATTGTTTTGGCGTTCTCCAATCATCCGAATTTCGTTTCTGGACTAGTTCTCTGCAACTACTGGCTGGAATTCAACGAAACTTTATGGGAATCATCAATATCAAGAGGAGATGGGCATATCGTCAGCTTGTTCCAGTCAGACCTTTTAACTCAGAGTTATGGCCCTTGATTAGTTATGAAGTATGCATATAGAGTAAAAATCGTTTCCGGACTAGTTCTCTGCAACTACTGGCTGGAATTCAACGAAACTTTATGAGAACCTTCAATACCAAGAGGAGATGCGCATATCGTCACCTTGTTCCGGTCAGAAACTTTAACTCAGAGTTATGGCCCTTGATTAGTATGCATATAGAGTAAAAATCGTTTCCGGACTAGTTCTCTGCAACTATTGGCTGGAATTCAACAAAACTTTATGGAAACCTTCAATACCAAGAGGAGATTCGCATATCGTCGCCTTGTTCGGGTCAGACACTTAAACTCAGAGTTATGGCCCTTGATTAGTTATGCAGTATGCATATAGAGTAAAAATTGTTTCCGCGCTATGTCTCAGCTTCTACTGGCTGGAATTCAACAAAACTTTATGGGAACCTTCAATACTATGAGGAGATGCGCATATTGACGCGTCTTTGTTCTGGTCAGACACTTTAACTCAGAGTTATGGCTCTTGATTAGTTATGCAGTATGCATATACAGCAAAAATAGTTTCTGAACTACTTTTCTGCAACAACTGGCTGGAATTCAACAAAACTTTATAGGAACCTTCAATAAAAAGAGGAGATGCGCATATCGTCAGCTTGTTCCGGTCAGACACTTTAACTCAGAGTTATGGCCCTTGATTAGTTATGCAGTATGCATATACAAGAAAAATAGTATCTGAACTACTTTTCTGCAACAACTGGCTGGAATTCAACAAAACTTTATGGGAACCTTCAATACAAAGAGGAGATGCGCCTATCGTCAGCTTGTTCCGGTCAGACACTTTAAATCAGAGTTATGGCCCTTGATTAGTTATGCAGTATGCATATAGAACATTATATTCGTTTCCGCACTACTTCTCTGCAACTACTGGCTGGAGTTCAATGAAATTTTATGGAACCTTAAATACCAAGAGGAGATGCGTATATCATCGCTTTGTTCCGGTCAGACACTTTAACTTATGTTAAAGTTATGGCCCTTGATTACTTATGCAGTATGCAACCAGAGCAATAATCTTTTCCGTGCTACTTCTCTGTAACTACTGACTGGAATTCAACGAAACTTTATGGAACCTTAAATACAAAGAGGAGATGCGTATATCATAGCCTTGTTCCGGTCAGACACTTTAACTTACGTAAAAGTTATGACCCTTGATGTTTTATGCAGTATGCCACCAGAGCAATAATCTTTTCCGTGCTACTTATGTGTAACTAAAGGCTGGAATTCAATGAAACTTTACGGGAACCTTCATTACCAAGTGGAGATGTGCATATAGTCTCCTTGTTCCGGTTTGACACTTTAACTCTGAGTTATGGCCCTTGATTAGTTATGTAGTATGCATATAGAGCAATATTGCTATTTCTTTGCAACTGCTGTATTGATTTCAACAAAACTTTATGGCAACCATGGATACACAAAGGCAATTTACATCTCATTGGCATGTCAATATATTACTATCTAACACAGAGTTATGGCTCTATAATTGCCCTGAATATTTATCAAGTACAAAGAATATTATTGTTTATGCCATGATAAATATATAAATAAAGCCTTAGTATGTCTTCGGTTGTTGTGTTAGTAATAACCAGTATTCGGCGGGGGGATATAAATTCAACGAATTTGCTTGTTGAAGTCTTGAAGTTGTTCAAAAAAAGTTGGACATGTTAAGACATTGACTGGTATATTAGACTCTGTATTTCAGGCATGCCTCTGACAAGATGAAACTTGTAGAAGAAATAAATAGTTTAAAGGAACTACTAGCTACTTATGAAAAATCCATAGACAGAAAGGATCAAGTAATCTCTAATCTGACGCATGCAATGCAGAAACAGAAAGATAAAAATGAAATGATGAGAACATTCTGTGAGTGGAAGATGAAACATAATGATTTCAAAAGAGAGGTATAACTTTACATACAGATTAACCGACAGATATTTAATAAAAAACTTGACAATAAGATTATATAAAAATGTAAAATTTCAGACTGAAAAGTAGATTATTTTAGATTTTTATTGTACCGGGGCATGAATCATGTTCGGGACGCCTCCGGGACAGACACCTAATATCTGGGACATTCCTGCATGAATGCTTTAATGTATAAAGCTATATTTCTGCTGCAAAAATTATAGTTTGTATTTTAAAAAATGCTTCTTCCAAAATGTTTGTATGAAAGAAATATGATAGTAAACTTCCTTAAAAATGGATGTGCACATACACGAAATAATGCACGGAAGGGCACCTGAAGTCGTCCTCCACCAGTTAAGCTGGAACGTTGCCATATGACCTGTACTGTGTTGGTATGACGTAAAAACAAACTTAATATTTTTCAGACATTTTGTACCATGATAGCTAAGAAGCATCATCAAAGATGTTTACAAAGAAAAGTTTGGGATGCTTGGCACTCGGTCATAGAGACAAAATGGAGGGTGCGTGTTGAAAAAGCCTGTCAGGCGAAGGCACAGGAAGTTTGTATTCAGCTCACGAACAATTACGAGGCAAAACTGGCTTCTGTAAGTTAATTTACCGGTTGTTTTGTTACCTTCCTTCCAGTTAGTGCTTTCAATGTTATACACATATCTTCATACAGTAATGTATAATATTATAATCATAAAAGGTATAATTATGATGCAACATTATAATATATGTGGAAAACGTCAAAATAAGATTGTTTATTGTAATTGTAGCCAGGGAAACAGACTAAGGTATACCACTGTTTCTATTCTTGCTCAAAATATTTAAGTGATACCTTCCTACCCCTTATTGTTTAAAGGGAGAATAAGTCAAAGGTTTGAATCAGAGTTAATAGCATAAATTACACAATTATCATGTAACCATCCAAAGCCAGAGGCATGGGGTTCTTTTAATATTATGGGCTGGACTGGGAGGTAACTTTGATAAGTAATCAGATATCGTATGTATGTCTAATGCATGTATACTTATATAAACATAATGAATTATTTTTCCACATGTTATTAAATGTAGGCAAATGAAGAGTTAGAAAGTGTGAAGGCGGAGGTAGCTCAGATGCATAAAGAACGTGAACGTTACGAAGAGATGATGAAGAAAGCGTTCATGCGTGGAGTTTGCGCCCTTAATCTCGAAGCGATGACAATATTTCATAACAATGAGGAAAAAGAGAACAAAGACATAGGTAAACTATTTGACATAGATTTTGAAATTGAGAAAATGTGAAACTGAGACCATGTGACTTGAAGTTGAGAAAATGTGAAACTAAGACAATATTACTTTAAGTAAGAAAATGTGAAACTAAGATTTGACCGAAAGTGAGAAAATGTAAAACTAAGACCATGTGACTTAAGTAAGAAAATGTTAAGTAAAGAATGTGTAACCTAAAGTGTGAAATATGAAACTAAGACCATGTAACTTAAAGTAAGAAAATGTGAAGCTAAGACCATGTAACCTAAAGTGTGAAATATGAAACTAAGACCATGTGACTTAAAGTAAGAAAATGTGAAGCTAAGAACATGTAACCTAAAGTGTGAAATATGAAACTAAGACCATGTAACTTAAAGTAAGAAAATGTGAAACAAAGTCCTTGAGACTTGAAGTTGAGAAAATGTGAAAATAAGACCTTGGTTTAAACATCTTTATTTTAGCTTGATTGCAAAACAAGTTCTTGCAAGTTATATTAATCACTTTTAAGGAAATAAGACCTTGTTTCCTAAAGTGAGAAAACGTGAAACTAAGACCATGTGACCTTAAGTAAGAAAATGCGAAACTAAGATAATGTCATATAAATTTCTTTACCACTAAGTTAGTATTAAAAGAATAAACAAATCATGTCCAACAGATCTTTATGGTAATTTTTGTTTGAAGTCAATTAATTATACAATTAGTTTGTAACATAGGCATTTAAAGCTGCATGCAATTGTTTGTACCTGTGGAAATGACGAAAATTAACTCAAAACATAAACAGATACAGGTGCCCTGTCAAAAGGACATGTCTAAAACTATACCGTGACTACTAAATGGACAGTGTCTGTATGTTAGCTGTATTTGCACTTCAGAAAAAACTTATTTCTTTGTGTTGAAAATGAAATAATTATATATACAAAAACAATCAAATTTTGAAATAATTTTGTAAAATAAAAATCCAATAGATCTAAATCAATTATCATCATACTTACTGTCTTGATCTGAGATTCATCATTCACAATTGTCTACATTTTAGTCTATGACCATATCTTAGCAACACTTAAAAATGGCTGAAAACAATAAAGTTGTTGGGACAAAAAGAAGGCTAAAATTTCAAATCAAATTCCCATTTCGAAACATTTTGGGTTTGTTGAAAAAAAGTGGGTTGTAAACATAAAATAAGTCCCAAGTTAGATTTGTTGTATGACAGCCATTTAGCGGCAATACATTTAACTTGAGATCACATCTTGTTGGGGAAAGGTTAACCCTTCACCTCATATATAAGCGAAACAACGCACTTTCGCCCCCCCCCCTCTTTTAGGCCTCAAAAAGTGAAAAAATCCCCTTTTTAGGCCCCAAAGACTGTTTTTCGTTTAAGAAATGTTGTTGAAAAAAGTGACCACTTTTTCGGCGCGGCCTCCATCCAAAAGATACATCAGGGGGTTGCCAGAAGGGTGAAGTGGCAGTCCCTTTCATTGCCAAGAAAGGTTTGGACTTGTGAGAGGCTAAAAATGACCCCAGATCAATCATAATGTAACGTTTAACCAAGGATGAAAAGCATTTGACTCTATCTCAATCCATTGAGAAGTTGCAGCACTTTGAAACCAATTTTAATGGAAAAAATCAACGCAAAATAGTGAATTTGGGCAATTTTGAGATGTCCCCTCATTGCCATGGTAACATCAAATTAAGCCTGAGCATGTTGTTACAAAGGCAATGTCCAGTCAACATTTGTGCCAAGTTTGATTAGTATTGAAGCAGTTTTTATAGTTTTATAGCAATTTGAACTTGTAACGGGCGACTTTTCAATGAAAACAGCCATTTTTCACAAAATGCTCATGAAATAATGGGTCAAACATCAGTCAAGTGCCAGCACCGATTGTAAAAACAATATAGTCAGTAGGCTATTACTTAACAATAAAATAATTTGTAAAATTCCTAACATGTACAAAATAAATAAATAAATATGTATATAAATAAAATGAATTATTATTCTAACTTTGTCAAGTAAAAATGTAACAATGGTTTAGATTGATACCGTGTACATAGTACATATTACACATGTATGTTGACACGTCTCCAAAACAATTGGATTAGCGATTATTAGACATTGAACGTTAGAGATTCAACTTGGTTAATTAGACACTTTAAATTTTGCTTTGCAGTTAGATTTTGTTAATGTATGTACATGTATATCAAAAACATTTTACTCAAACGAAACCATTATAAACAAGATATTTTTCAAACTTACAAACAAATTTACCGACTACTGGTAAAAATTAATGTAAAATGGTACGAAAACGGTATGGTATAGAAAAAATATTGGATTCAAAATTGGGACAAACGTTCTTGTACTGGCCGTTTGATCTGGTAATTTTGGCTGTTTGGGGATGAAAATGGGTGGCCGTTGGCGGTGTTGAGCAGGGGGCCGTCTTATAAGAGACAAATATATAGTAATTTACATTGGGGATGTCCAGAGATGGCGCACTTAGGCAGGTGGTGCTTTTATAAAGGTTGCCGATCGGGCAGTTTTGACTGTAGTTTGTAACGTAGGCATTTAAAGCTGCGTGTCTCCAGAAGAGCCTAAATATTTTGAGAAATTCAAGCTTGAGAAAATTGTACTAAGATTTTAAGAAAAGTAAAAAGATTCCTGATTCAAGTTATAATTCACATGTTATGATTAATGATTGCTTTTGCAATATCTATCACCATATATCTACTGCATTACTATTGCAATAAAGGCTATTTTTGCATATTTTGACCTCCTTTTGTGCCTTTTGCAATGTCTAAATTACAATCTTTGTTCACTTCATAATATTTTACTTTTGAATACATTTTCAATTTGTTTTAATCAGGAAATGTACATATACCTGATGATATCAGTGAAAACATGAAAGACAGTATACCAGAGAAAGATTACAGTATACCTAAAACATTACCACATGATCAACATGAAAGAATTGTAACTAGTGAAGGGTCACGACCTTCTACAGTAACACAGGGCCGACCATTGGTTAGTATAGTTAAAACTTTCTATTCCATTGGATTATAAATAAACAATTTTGAAGGCACTCACCGCAGTTTTCATACCAACATATAGGCAGAATGAAAATGTTTTTTTAGAAATTTTGTAAGCATTTTGTGATCTTCTAATATGATAACAGAAGCATTCAGGCGAATAAAAATGTCACCAAACTTGTTTTTTTTTTAAACATTTAGTTATAGGAAAAAATAGGGAGAGAGTTGTCCTCACCCAGGCATCACTTTTTGATTATGTTTTTGTGTGGAAGTTGGTATGTCAAAAATTACTGAAGAGAAAGGTTTAATACTTAACACACTTATTTGAGAGCATAATAGGAGGTCACTTTTTAAGGGCCATAACTCTACCATTAATTTTGACAGAATTATGGTCTTTTCTTAACTTAGGATATTCTACATTATCCAGGCTGTGGTTTCATATCACATACTTAAATTAGTCGAGCATGCTGTCCTACCGACAGCTCTTGTCAGTGTGTAATAAAAATTTTGTATGCATGGAAGGTAAGATTGAAAGATTGCTAAATGAAAGGATTGTCTGTCCTTTAAAATCAAGATAAGATAACTTTTTGCGGGTTTATGCTCCTTTTACTTTTTCTTTTTTCATAAGCTGTATGTACACATAATGTCACTTTAGTGCAGAAAGTGGTTAAGCCCTTTTACATTTAATAGGAGTTTATAAGTTATTGCACTTCAGTGAGGAATTTTTCACCTGTGCACATGACCTTCGACATTTCTCAAGGAATTTCAGCCAGATGCCATGAAAACTTGGCATGTGTCAATGCCTGTCTCGTGTATATTTATTCAAATTCTTTTATTTTTTTCCATCTTTTACATCTTTACATAGAGTTCAAAGTCAACAGGAAAACCAGGAATGTCAAAACATTTATCTACAAAGGTTACTTCAAAAGTTGACAGTAGGATGTCAAAAGGGGTGGGGTCACAAGTTTTAGCTCCGCCCATGACCTCAGTGACCGTAGAACGCCATCAGCCAGTCAATAAAGTAAGTAAAGCTCTCAAAATGACCATGAAACAGTTTGGATTTAACACAATACAGGATTGGAGCAGTACCTCTAGACACTTGCAGAAATCTTGATCACAAAATAGACAAATATCGTTTTTTTGCCGATTTTTACATTTTTCATTTATTATCATACATAAATCGGTGTGAAAAGATGAATTAGACCTATCAAAGTTAATTATGTTGGGTAAAAAGGCAAGATATTAGCATTTTATCATTCGTGCGCCTTGTCCGGTATATACGGAAATACGGTATTTAGTGTGGTGCTCCAATCCTTTTTTGAGCCTCACTCAAACAGTTTGATGTGTTTTTAAAGTTCTAAAAGAAGCCTTCTTATTTACTTTCTATGTTAATATTTAAGCCAAAATGAACATTTTGTTGTAATTACACAGTATGATTACATAAATTGATTGTTCAACATAATTTCTCTTCATGAGTTACCTCACTTTTGTTTATTACATTGAATTATAATATATGCTTGAGGTATAAGTTTATTTGACAGAAATTTTTACCTTCAATTGTTTCTTGAAATACCTTCCTTTATTCATAAAAATGGCGTAAAAATTTGCTTAATTTTTTTTGTGATTTTAAAGTACATTGTACATTCACTTTACAATGTGGATGGAAAAAAATTGTTAAAAATTCATAGAAAGAGATAATACTGAATAAATGTTATCCAATTTTATTCACAAATACCAAATTTAACGACATTTAATGTTTTCACATTACATTGAATTCTTCATATTATTTTATAGTTTTGATTTGTTGATTAATATTTTGAAACAAAATGCAATTTTTGTTTATGAAATATTGAATATTTTACTTTTAAATTTATTATATACATAGATTTCTGTAACTGAAAAATAATTATAGTTACATATTTTTACTTGCAGCAAACTATGCCACATGCCATTGCAGGGAAATACCCACGACAAACAGCTCCACCTAGTGACCGTAGAAAACTAGCAGGTCAAGGTCACCTGCCCTCCAATATACAAACTGTAAAACATGTTGAATGATCTAATATACTGAACTATAGGGAGTATGAATATGTGATACTGTGTATTATCAAACTTGAAATTTGAAACTGAAGTTTCTTTTTTTTTCTCTTGCATTTAACATGTTGAACGATATACTAAAACAATACATGTAGCATGAGTGTATTAAGCCTCAAAAACACAAATATTTTTATTCTTATCTTTCAAAATTTGAAAAGCTTTAATTGACTGTGGTATCCTGTAACAATTTCCAAAAGTGGTGGTGTGGCCTCTGAGGTTAACATGTCGGACTAGTAATCAAATGTTTGCCGGAGGCATTGGTTTAAACCCATGTCAAGGACAATCCGTTGTATCTTTGATGAAGAAACATTACACTTATTGCTAAGTGAGTACTGATTGGTCCTAGGAATGGATTCAAGAGTGTTTCAATATGCTTACAGCTGCCAACACAATCAAAATCAAATAAATTTGTATAAACTATACAACTAAATAGTAACTTATTGGCCTTAAATCTAGGCCATCATTTGCGTATTTTTTGTGTTTTGCCAATTAAAACGGCTATAGGGGTTTAGTATTTGAATTAAAAATACTATTTTGTTAAGATGTTGCTACCTTAATGAAACAGTATTTCACATTCAGCACTATTTTCTTTAGGTAAAAAGCATCTTGCATGTTCTCAAACCATTATTTCAACATGATTAAAATCACATTTGCTCTTTCTACAGAAAGAAAACAAAACTTTTCTGAGACTTAATGATGTGCCTGTAAGAAATATTATCTTTTGTAAAGAAAGATTTATTCTTTATTCTCTAAATTTTCATTTTATAATCAATTTCTTGATTTTAAACAGGAGCATCTGTGTTGTTGATGTGTTACTAGGGTTACAGTTAAATCTCACTGATAAAACCTAGAAGTTCCTTTTTTTCTGTCTGAATTTTCATTAGCTTAGAGTTTTTCTTATTTGTTAGATGAAACATATGTTGGTTTTGTTAAAATTCATGTTCTGAGTGTTTTGTGTTGCTAGATTTCCAGTTTGCATTTTATCGTAAGTATGAAGATAGAATGTTGGCCTTTTGATATATAGAGGATATTCAAGTTTTTTCTATAAATACAGGATTTATTTTCATCGAGTGGTATGAAAATAAATATTTCATGAGTGGCAGTAGCCATGAGTTAAATATAAACATTTTCATACCACAAGATGAAAATAAATCCTGTATTTATAGATCAAAAAACTTGAATTTTCTGTTTATTTATATAATTTTTCTTTTTGATATTACAATTTGAAAGATTTTCCTTTAAATTTTGTGTATTTGCTTAATTTAGAAAAAGAAGTCCGGCAAGACATCAGTGAAAATACGAAAAATATGTTTCACTGCTGTGAAAAATATTTTTTTACAGTGAAAATACAGGAAATGAAAGTACGCATTTTATTTCATCAATATTTCATTCATAAGTATTTAATATAAAGAAATATATGTTTTATAATGTTGCATGATTTGTGTACAAATAAAGAGTATTTATTATAAAAATGACTGCTGTAAAATATGTATCATTAACAATGTTATATTATTTAGTTTTGTCATTATTTTCTCTTACATTGGAAAAAGAACACTAGATGGAAGTTAGATGATGTACTTAAAGCAGTTGATTTATTCATTTGATGTTAATTGGCTAATTAAAGGGACTGCACTGAGGTTTTTTTTGGCATGTTCGATACTGGAAATAGTCTCTGCAAGATTAATATTCCCTGTGATGGAAACAAATTAATTTATTCGTTTGATGTTAATTGGCTTATTAAAGGGACTCCACTTTTTTTGGACATGTCGGATACTGGAAATATTATTTCAAGATTAATTGTTCCTGTGATGAAGGTCTAGCCTAAACACTTGTGTGCAACATTTCAGATCATTTGCCTACTCTGTTGTTTCAGAATAATTATTTTAATTGTTAAAGCAGCACGCCTCCAGATTCATGCCTATTGTCTTGAAAATTTGAAAATGTATTTAACATTGTAATATTGTAAAGTTACCAAAAGAATGCAGTTTTCACATTATCATTGGCACTTACAGCCCATTTAAATTACCATTAAGAGGTCACAATATGCTAAAATAATCCTTGCTGCATTAGTAATGGAGTAGAAATATATAAATACTGAAAAATCGGTCATTAATCGCACATAACATGTAGATTTTTACTAGAATTTTGAAATTTTATACTTTTCCTAAATCTTAGTACATTTTCTCAGGTTTGATTTTATCGAAATATTTTTGCTCATCTGGAGGTGTGCAGCTTTAAAACTGGCAGAAAATTGAAAAGCTTTGCAAGGCTTTTTTACTCAAATTGGTCAAATAATAACACAAAAATATGGTTTTCAATATATTTCAGAATACATATCATAAATCAAATTATCTTTTGCATGTTCTATTGCCGTAACGGTCTCTGCTGATCTAAGCAAGAAATCCAAATTTTCTTTTTGTTGGCTTTTGGACCGCAATGGAGTTTCTTAAATGTAATTTGTCATGATGAAGCAAAATGTATGTACCTTATGTCAATAACATTTATCACATACCTGTACCGATTTTCGACTCCGTAAATATGGTATTGCACAAGGCTATATTTTGATGTGACGTCATTTACACTATACAAACAAAGTGAAATGTAAGTGTTACGCTATTGGCACGTCAATGAAAAATGATTATTTTGCACTTTAAACGGTCTTTTTCTTTTGGTATGTGATATTTGTGAAGGTTCATTACTAAATTTATTGAACTTGTTTAATAAAATAACTTTTTGCTCACCAGATGCTCGCATAATATAATTTAGTTCAACTCGTGCAATAAATTCAGTATTGAACCACCACTCATTAGTTATCATCTATTTAATAATGCATCTTTATATACATGTTTATTAGCAATCTAACAACTGCATTTATCTTTTTCTTTATAGCCCTGTCAAAGGCCTGATATGTAGCCTGTTTTAAAATAAGACAGATGGTCCTAATTAACCCTACAATGCATACATACATAAATATACAGATACTGTTTATAAATTTTCGCATACAAGTTTTGTCTCCGCAAGTACTTATTCTATTCAACATTAATCACAAATTTGCATTTATGATAATTATTTTACATAACTAAGGTATAAAACTCTCTAACATCAGTTTTTTAGTATCTACATCTATAAATTTTAATGATTTCTTAGTATGTCGATTATTCGACTATCAAGCTGTGAAAATTATCACCGTTTTTATTTCTCTTATTGTTGTGCCCCCACTTTAGTGGCGGGCATTTAGATTTACCATTGTCCGTCCATCCTTCCGTCCGTTCTCTTTTGTGTCGCACGTAACTCAAAAAGTATTAGACATAGAGTCATGAAACTTTACAGGAATGTTGATCAGCATGTGTAGTTGTGCACCTTTGTATTTTCGTCTGGATATTTTTAGTATTTTTTAGAGTTATTGCTCTTGACTTAATAAAATTTTGCAATTTTCAACTTGTGTCGCATGTAATTCAAAAAGTATTTGACATAGGGTCATGAAACTTTACAGGAATATTGATCAGCATGTGTAGTTGTGCACCTGGGTATTTTCGTCTGGATTTATTTAGTATTTTGAGAGTTATTGCCCTTGACTTAGAAATGTTTGCAATTTTCAACTTGTGTCGCATGTAACTTAAAAAGGATTTGACATAGAGTCATTAAACCTTACGGGAAGGTTGCTCAGCATATTTAGTTTTGCACCTGGGGTTTCGCTTGTGGATTTATCCAGTATTTGTAGAGTTATTTCCCTTGACTTAGTAAAAACTGTTTCATTATGTTGTTATTTGTTCCTTGAGTGCTTGAGTTAGAATCAACCAACTTTACAGGAATAATGATCAACATCACTAAATTACAGGAATATTGATTCACATCACTGTGAAGCTATGAACCTGGGACTTTGCATGTTGTTTTTTTCAGTTTTGTTAGAGTTATTGCCCTTGATTTACAGTAGTATAAATTTGCAATTTTCAACTTGTTCATGCATAGCTCAAAAAGTATTTCACTTGTAGGCCTGAAAGTTTACAAGAATGTTGGTCAGCATGTGTACTTATGCACCTTGGGGTTTGCTTGTGGATTTATTCAGTATTTGTAAAGTTCTTGCCCTTTACTAATTAAAAGATTTTTAGTTTTCAAAAAATATTTGACCTAGAGTCATAAGATTGACAGAACAGTGGCGCGGTGGGGGCACCCGTGTCTTATGGACACATTTCTAGTTACTCATTAAAGCATAGCCACTGTATTTACTGTGAATTGTGATAACTAATTTTTATACTTTGTATCTGACATGTCAATTTTTTAAATAAAAGAAATAAATAAGTAACAAATTGTCTTCCTTTTTCAGACACTTAAAAAGAAATTTGGAGTGTAATGTCAAGCATCTTAATTGTCGTCTGTCTGTCCATTCTTTGGTTAGCAATTTATATCATTGGAACTGATTGAAGGAAATATATATTATTTTGTAAAATATAATCATAATTTGACGATATGATTAGCATAGGTTCGGCCTTTCTCAGAAAAATGGACAAAATCAGACTAAGTCATTTAAAATCCTTATACATGTGTAAGAAATAAATAGAGACCAATTAATAAATAAACAAAAATTCAAAAGGAGGGACTGTTTTCACTGTTATTTATAAAAAGGTGCATAACAATCCTTATTTATCGGGCATAAACTTTTGCTCATTAAAAGTGTACAGTTTTTATTGAAATAAGCATGAATCTGGAGGCATGCTGCTTAAAGCAATTTACTTTTACACGCAACGACTTACATTTCTTACTTCAACAGTTTTTTAGACAGCTGTGCACGACTTACATTTCTTACTTCAACAGTTTTATAGACAGCTGTGCAGGACTTACATTTCTTACTTCAAAAGTTTTATAGACAGCTGTGCACGGATGATTGCTCTTGATTGTGTATATGAATATGTATATGACTGTTCCTCCTGAATTTAAGATCATTATAATTCTTAATAAAAACGGGGTAAATATGGTGTCAGATATGCATTTGATATGGATTTTTGGACTCTGGAAATAGAAGGGAGGGTTAATTGATAGATAAGATAATTAGATTCAATAATGATTACTCTTGTCACATGACGTCACGTGGTTTAAACGCTGAAAGTTTACTGGTTATATTTTCTAGGGTATGATGTTAATGTTAGGGGTGATCATATATGAGTGCAACTGGGTCAATTTCTTAGAAGTGCTTACTAAACAGTGTGCCAAAATAATTATCTTAATCCTTCAAAATACTCGCCACCAGATCTTTTAAAGGTATACTGTTCAGACACTTGAATATAACCGAACCGAGATTTTTTTCGCGTTTGATATTTTCTTCCATCAATTTGATTTTTGAGCTTCAGAAATATGGAAAAGTTACAATGGGCAAGATCTGGCAAATAAGAACGTTGTGGAAGCTCGACAACCTTGTCCAGTTTCAGATAGTTTCGGACAATCACCGCTCTGTGTGACGAAGCATTTCCATGCAACAACCTGACCACACCGAGACCAGTTGCTGGTCGCCGGATTTGTTTAGCTCACCTGAGCTTGCTCAAGGTGAGCTTTTAGGATCGTTGAATGTCCGTCGTCTGTCGTCCGTTGTCCCTCCACACTTGTTCGTTTACACTATTGCGGTCACATTGTTGCCTCAATCGTCAAACTTTGTAAGGATGCTTATCTAGTTGATAGCTCGGATGAGTTCGAACATGGGTCATCTCGGATGAAAAACGAGGTCACCGGAGCTAAAAATAGAAAAACCTTGTTAACACTCTAGCGGTAATATTTTTGCCTCAATCATCATCAAACTTTGTCGGGATGCTTGTCTAGATGATATCTCGGATGAGTTCTAACATGGGTCATCTCGGATGAAAAACGAGGCCACCGGAGCTATAAATAGGGAAACGTTGTTAATACTCTAGCGGTAATATTGTTGTCTCAATCATCATCAAACTTGATCAGGATGTTTATCTAGGTGATAACTCGGATGAGTTCGAAAAGGGTCATCCCGGATGAAAAACTAGGTCACCGGAGCTAAAAATAGAAAAACCTTGTTAACACTCTAGCGGTCACATTTTTGTCTCCATCATCATCAAACTTTGTCAGGATGCTTATCTAGTTGATAGCTCGGATGAGTTCGAACATGGGTTATCTCGGATGAAAAACAAGGTCACCGAAGCTAAAATTGGAAAAAACCTTGTTTACATTCTAGCGGTCACATTTTTGCCTCAAGCATCATCAAACTTTGTCAGGATGCTTTTCTAGGTGATAGCTCGAATAAGTTCGAACAGGGGTTATCTCGGATGAAAAACTAGGTCACCGGAGCTAAATAGAAATACCGGTAACACTCTAGCGGTCACATTTTTGCTTTTATCATCATCAAACTTGGTCAGGATGCTTGTCTAGGTGATAGCTCAAGTGAGTTCAAACATGGGCCATCTCGGATGAAAAACAAGGTCGCAGGAGCTAAAATTGAAACATCTTGTTAACACTCTAGTGGCTACTGTTTTGATCCAAATATCCTTTATATTGGTTTAAAAGTTTGTTTTGATGATTTCTAGCTTAAGTTCGAATATGGGTCACCTGGGGTTAAAAACTATGTCACACTGCCAAAATATGGAAAAACCTTGTAAACATTCTAGTGGTCACATTTTTGACTCAATTATCATCAAACTTGATCAGGATCATTGCTCAGACAAGTTCGAACATGGGTCATCTCGGATAAAAAAACTAGGTCACAGGAGCTAAAAATAGAAAAATCTTATTAACACTTTAGCGGCTTCTGTTTTGATCCAAATATCCTGTTAATTGGTCTGAAAGTTTGTTTTGATGATTTCTAGGTCAAGTTTGAACATGGGCCATCTCGGTTGAAAAACTAGGTCACACCGCCCAAATATGGAAAAAACCTTGTTTACACTCTAGTGGTCACAATTTTGACTCAATTATCATCAACTTTGGTGAGGATGCTTGTCTAGGTAATTGCTCAGATGAGTTCGAACACGGGTGGTCTCGCATGAAAAACTAGGTCACCGGAGCTAAAAATAACAAAAATCTTGTTAACACTCTAGTGGCTACTGTTTTGATCCAAGAATCGTCGAAAATGGTCTGAAAGTTTGTTTTGATGATTTCTAGGTCAAGTTTGAATATGGGTCACCTTGGTAAAAACTAGGTCACACTGCTCAGATATGGATACTCCTTGTTAACACTCTAGTGGTCACATTTTTGACTCACCTGTCATGAAACTTGGTCAGAATGCTTGTCTAGGTAATTGTTCCGATGAGTTCAATGGTCAGGTGAGCGATCAAGGGCCATTATGGCCCTCTTGTTTGAATATTTTTTTTTAATTTATGAAGGACTTTGCCTTTTTAAAACTTGGCATTTTCAGATTTACCCTTTGGTATGACAAATTGAATGACAGGACCTTGATTGCTAAAGAAAATTACTCACATGACCTTTCTGACGATCATGGTACGTTCTGCTATGCAAGGTCTTTGAGATCGATTGTTGTATATAGGTAACTGTTTTAACAACTGTTCGGAGATTCTTACCCGAGCAAGATTTTGCTCTTTTGTAAACAGATGGGGTATCTTTTAAAAGGAGATGGGGTATCCATCTGGTTCTTATCGTTCTCATTTTTAAATCACGTCTGAGAATTGTATAAGCGGCTCCTACAGATATACCAACGCATTTAGCTATATACCTAGTTGTAAATCTTACATAAGTAGCAATCAGATCCTTTATTTTTTCAACCATTTTTTGAGAAGTTGCATGAGGTGCATCTTTTACTGCATCCATATCACTTTTAAACTTCTTACACCAGTGTGTGACAGATGAAAAAATGTTCGTTGTTCCTATAAACACGACATATTTCATTAAATATGTCTTTCGCCTGTATACCAAGAATACAGCGGTTCTAGATATAAAACCGTATTTGGTGAGTGAAAGGAGACCATTCCCAACTAGTTAAGTTTTAGTGTACACGAGTAGATAGTGTTGTTGTCACAGCTAGATTGAATTGAGTTACACATGTATTGTATCAAATGAGAGCTTACATAACCATCGATGCGATGTTACATATAGTTTGTGCAAGACGTGGGTAATTATTGGCCTAGTTGCATTCATATTTGAACACACCTCGTATATCTATATGTATATAAATGCTGATAAATTATTTTATTCATACCCAGTTGATGAAATCAAGCCGTAGCTAGGCTATATAAAACGGCTGGTGACAGTTTCAAGCAAAACATAACAAAGGCAGTTTGGGTACAATATTTAATACACTAAAATGACTACATAGATTTAAAGCAATACACATGATATAACTACAGTTTGTTTTGTATATATATACTTAACTTAGTTTGTGTAAACATGGTAACCAAGAAACTCTTGATTTAATATTTTATTGCATCAGTTCTGTATTGTATCTATAAAATTAATTTTACAGTCATGATACGGTTCAAGTTAAACCACCATTTTTTTCTTTTCAAACTGATAAACCCCAGAAGAAATTAAACGTGTAATCGTGTCCTAAGATTTCCCGTTGGAGATTTGTTGTTCATACCAATACAACACACGTTATTTAAAACAAATATTAATATCTGACATTAAAAATATAATAATATAAAATTCTGTCCCAATATATGAAGAGGTTTATTATTCCAAAAGAAATATGCGAAAAAAATATCCTTAAAGAACCATCTGTCTGCAAAACCTAGCCTATTTGCACAAATGCAAAATACACTCAGTCGCTTTGAAAAGACCGGAGATATATACCCCATCCCCCATTCACAACATTCGCTGTTGTGAATAAAAAAAATAGAATTTGGAATGAACCTTCAACCAAAGGAGCACTGGCAATCAGTCTTACATCTATTAGAATACTTCATTGTTCTCTTCCTGTATAGGATAGTGTAGAGTAAAACGTCTTTAAATTCATTATTTAACAGACTGTGTTTTTCATTACGTAGTATTAAATCCATAAACTTTATTTAAGGCACATTATGACAAAGAAACAATTTATTTTATTCTTTAGAAAGGGCAAACATGAATTTTA
>NW_026854823.1:0-57174 GCF_026571515.1 Ruditapes philippinarum | reverse complement strand
ACAAATAATGACAATTTAAATACAGATATATTGAAATATTTCATTACTGTTATTAACGGTATATGTCTAATATATAAAAATGCGAATTAGGAAACTATCTAAAGGTAATATAATCTACAAATATATGTCATAAAACGAACATAATATCTTCATGCATCAGGTTCAAACAACCGTACTAACTTAAGAAGTAAATTGGTAACAAAATGTTGGCAAATATTCATTAAGAGTTGTCACATTACTATTATTATCATAAACATGTAATGGTTATACTTTAACAAACAATTATTATTAAGCATTTTCGTTCATAATTATTGCTTTGATATTAAAGAACGCACCAATTATTCACTTGATATAGCAAAAAATGCAGTATTACTAAAATTGTTTTCTTTTGCAAAGAACTGCTATCTATATACGTTAAGAAATGCCTTATATAATTCCTACTTTTACTATAACAGGGAGTGACATGTCATGATGACTTTGACGAATGCAACCTTGGAGATCCATGTCATCATCGTGGAAGTTGTCTAAATACTATCGGAAGCTATAGGTACATCTTTATATCTATACAATTGTTTGCTGTGAATTTGATCGCAATCTCATCAAGCAATCTATGTTCAAAAAGCGAGATTGATATATTGTTTAATCAGTAGTAAACAGAGGTGACAGACCCAACACTTCTACATTAAGAATATAAAGAGGCCAAAAGAAATGATGTCGACGATTTATAACATAACATAGACTAACAAGCAGATGTCTTTAATTCATTTTAAATATTTCCTATAATAACACATTCATTCACACTACTTAAATTTAAAGCGTGACGATGGTCTTGTCTAAGTAATACATAATAGACACGAAAATATTATTAAGTCTTAAAACATTTTACAGAAATCTTGAACATCTTGTTACTATTTTCCTCAGTATACTTTTCCCGTTTATGTTTCTTGGCAAAAATTGTTTTTGTTTTCGCTTAAAGCCTTGAAAATAATATACAGATGATATCCATTTATATTTTTTAGCATATTCAGATTCGTCTCAATCTAACATAATTTAAAGGTTATGACTACATTACAATATAGTTTTGTATTTTTGCATGATAAAATACTTGTCAGTTGCAATATTATATTCACGAAATTTGTAGTAGCATTTAAATGTTATTATACTCTTTCAGATGTAAATGCTTTGATGGATGGTTAGGTGAAGACGAACACTGTGGCAAAATAGATAATTCAACTTCTTTTCGCAAGTGTGCCACGGGTTATATGGGAGAATGGTGTGAGGACTTGTGCTTGACCAAGTACTGATAATATTTCAAACAGTTATTTGTTGTGCTTCTCTCTATCTGCGAAATATCCAAATAACAAGCTATGAACTGCCTTAGTTTTTATAAAATAATAAATGTGACGGAGGATATGTCAAAAGGTGTAAAAACATAAAGTAATCGGACTAGAAAATGACATAAGAAACATATAAATGAAAACAGAGAAAAAATATTATCATAAAAAGATTCTAAATGACATGCAATACCATAAAAACTACAGGTTCAGTAAAATAACAAATGCAAAACTTTATCTGATAATTTTACTGCATTAATTAAAAGTTCAGAGTTTTAAAAAGTATCATCATTTAAGTTATTTTTTTACAGTTCATCATGCCGACAAAACGGGGTATGTCAGAAACGTGGAAGAGGTCTCCGATGTATTTGTTCACCTGGATGGATAGGTCGCAATTGCACAACTGACGTTAATGAATGCTCTCGTAATCCATGCAAAAATACAGCAATGACATGCATCAATATCCCGGGATCGTTTGACTGTCAATGCTTCAAAGGATGGGAAGGAATAAACTGCGACAGTGATATCAACGAATGTAAAAGTTTGCCTTGTCTTAATTCCGGAACATGCCTTAATATCA
This sequence comes from Ruditapes philippinarum, assembly GCF_026571515.1. Lineage (NCBI taxonomy): Eukaryota > Metazoa > Mollusca > Bivalvia > Venerida > Veneridae > Ruditapes > Ruditapes philippinarum. Next base: position 55,260 of record NW_026854823.1, on the reverse strand, counting down.
ACGGGTCGTTCAAGTGTGAATGTGACACGGGTTGGGATGGCAAGAACTGCGAAAATGATATAAACGAATGCAATTCAAATCTATGCAACGTTACTTTTACATGCACTAACAGTCTTGGCTCATATTCATGCTCAAAATTACAATTGCAAAGGAAGAGCCCAAAAGGTAATAACCCCTTTCATATAGACACTCAGATATATATTATATATTATTTTGAAATTATAAGTAATTATTCGTGTTGCGTATTTTGTAATTTAAAGAAGAAATTAACAAATGTTTAAATAGAACGAACGAAAACCTCTTAAGAACATTCAAAACAGCAACACTGAAAATGTTGAGGCTCGGTTTTATTAAGTCTGTTGGAAAGTGAAAGCTACCGTCCACACCTTATAGCACCAGCTTAAGCATTATTCAACATTTAACATTCAATGGTATTAAAACACGGAATAACTGGCATTTACGGTCAAAATCAATACATTGGTTACTAAATGACTGATTTTTTATTATATTTTATGACAGGTAAATCATCTGCAGGAATAACATACACTATTGTTGGATCTGCCATCCTGATTATTCTGTTGGTATGCAGCATCGCGACACTTGCTGGAATTCAAACATATAAGAGGTAAATTAGTAACTATTATGCTCACTTAATACCAAACAATAGATTCCAAAATGTCATAACTAAGCTTGTAATAACTTTACCCTTTAGACAACATTAAAATGAAACTATTGTATTATGACACTTTAACCTTGGTGGTGACATAAAAAATAAAAAGAAATTATAAAGAATATATCAAATTAATTAACCAATGTATAAATAAATATGAATAAAAATAAAACAAATAAAGTCTTTATACAAAGTTATGTTCTTGTACTAAGGACATTTAAGTCTAATTATTATAAGAATAAGATTTTTTTTATGTTTATAGCAATCATAGACAAGTTGATACTGAAGTTATTGAACTCACCATGGAGAAGAAGCAGATGCAGCTGAAAATATTTAACCGACGATATAATTACCAAAGACAGGAGCCACATAATCATAAAGAAAATCTCAAAGATTACACGCATAGGATGCGCGAGCATCAAACAACAAAAGACATGGGACGAAAAGAAATTGAGCTTGATGAAAATCTCGATTTAGAGAACTTCAATGCAAAATCGCGACACGAAGACAGTCAGGGAAATCATGATCATGGGCATCATGTAAGAAACATGGAGCAAGTAGAATCCCGGCCACACATAAATGATCATCAACTGTGTCAAGAGCACGTGAATCTACAGTATGATTATTATAAGAAAACGGAATTTTCACAGAAGAAAAAGAAACGCCGATCTCGTCCAATCTGGCAGTATTAAAAATGAACAATTTACTTTCTCATTTCTTATTTTTCATTTACATAAAACGCTATAAAACAACGTGACATTGTATGATTGTATGTTTTAAGTATGTTGTTAATAGGAACAACTGATCCGAGGTTAAATCAAGTACATGTAACATTAATTTGCATATAACACCTTATAATAAATTGTCCTGTTTTATATATCGCCAATTTAACAATTATTGAAAGGCAGTACATATATGTATCTAATTTGTAATAACAAATATATTAAAATGAGTGGTAGAAGAGAATGATGGCTGGGTGTTCTTCAAAACACTTGTCCCTCGCCTGTATAGGTTGGAATACGATTAGGTCATTTGTATTCTTTCAAGTGCGAAAGTTATCCAGCTCACGTCACTGAAATAATGCACGGAGGAACAAATGAGATTTGTCTCCACCAGTTAAGCTGGAAAGTCGCCAAATGATCTCTACTGTGTTGGTGCGAAGTAACCCACACCCCTAAAAAAAACAAAACAAAAAAACAAATAAAAAAAACAAATATATAAATAAAATGAAAGAATGATACGTCGATTCAAATATGATCGAGAATGGGAAATCTTAAATCTAAAAGTACATAGGGGTGGCAGGAAAAATGTACGAAAATACATTACCAGTAAAATAGGAAAATGCATATTATCTGGCCTGACAGTGTAGTGGTTATGGTGATTGTTTTGTATGCGGAAGGTCGTAAGTTCAAATCCAACAAGAGGGTAATACTTTTATTAGGCCTTTTTGTATTCTATTTTTTATTCCTTCAATTTCTATTTTATTTATTTTCTAATTTATTTATTTTCTTTTTACAGTTTTTGTACATATATATATTAACTGTCCATGTTTTTTCCCCACGAGAATGCTTGAGCATATATGATAAGTAAAATATCATTTAATTCATCAATCAAACGCTGCCTTCAACCTTTGTGGCACTCAAGTCGCGCTGGCACTGGCGTGTTCCTCTCCATTGCCAAGAGAGTAACTCAATAGGTGATTATTACGGAGAATGAATGGCAAGGTTTTCACCAAGTACAAAAATGTGATGACGTTCTCCTAACAGCGCCACAACATACCCCTCAAACAAACAGTCAAGTATTGCGTGCTCGCAATAAATAAATGATTTTCGTTGCAAGCCATTATGTCACGTGTAGCACAAAAGCTCAATTGAGTACCTGTACATTGAAAAAAAAATATTTAAAAAATGCAATGCTGGGATTTGAACCCGAATCTGTACGCGTATAGCAGACCAGCGCGCTACCACTACACTACAACATCTATCTGTAAGAAGTATGGCCAATAAGTATTACAGTACTATCCATACACACATGACTTACCTTTTCTGAAGTGCACTGATCCATGCTATTTTACAACGGTTCCGAAATAAATAAACTTCCTAGGATGATAACTTGAGCCTTTGTTTACATAACAAAGACCAATAACAATGCGAAAAATAGGTTAGGCAGATCAATGCCACAACCTATAAAAATGAAATTAAAACTACATATTATCATATGACTTGTTAGCGCAGTAGGTAGAGCAACCGTGACAGCAGTGTGTTTTACCCGTACAGGCAGAAGTTCGACTACTGGTAACATGGTACATTTTTTGTGTTAACTTCAGAGTAGTCAATTGTTCAGAAAACAAATTTGACCGTTTTTTTCATATACATACATGAATATGATATCGAATATTTTATAACACTGCGATCAAAAAAATACAAAAAAGAAAATAGAATGGAAATAAAAAAAAATTATATATATATATACTATAAAATATATATTATAAGAAGAAAACAAAAAGGAAAACGAAAAATAAATGAAGAATAATGATGAAAAAACAGAGTAAGAAGAAAAAACTGTGGTTATAAAATGACACTAAGTGGGATTCGAACCTATGAGTACAAAACACTAATAGTTACAATTGTAGTAGGGCAGGTTGTTTCCCTTTGTAAAATAAATGTTCTGATTTTTGACACTTATTGAATTAAGTTCTAAATTGTTATTTCCCTTTTCTTTTTGGTACATGAAATTGTAATTTGTTATATTTTATGAAATAGTTTGTATACAACATATCGAGTAAATTTTAGCTATTAAAATTGTCAAGATAAAGAAGGTCTCTGGTATAAAACTTTAATAATTTTGTTTTAAGTAGTTATTCTTAATTTATATTTTATGAAGCTAAATGTTAGAAATGATATGTTGATATATTGGTTGATTAGAAATAATAATTACTTTGGTATATAAGGTCAGATTTTATTGGCATCATTGGTAGCAAAGGTTACAAAGCCAAGCTACCGCCCCTTCCCATTTCTAAATTCATTAGGTATTATAAAAGTAAATTATTTAGTATTTCTTTATTAAAGTAAAAGTACAGTATATCTTTTATCCATTACTCTGCATTGAAAGTTCTTTATATTAAATTTGATAGTTGTTATTGAATTTAATGTCTATACTTTGATAAATTGAAAGTTTATATGTTTAAATAAAGAACATTGCCGTATAAGTATTTAATTTTGTATTAAAAAAATCAGAACTGGAAACTTGGTGTTTTTGTCATTTCTTGCAGCAAATATTCGGGGTAAAGGGACGAAGTGAGTCCAAGCTTCTAAGGCTCTATAAATCAGTAGCAAGTAAAAAGGAGAGGAACTTGCGAAGCCAGGTTGTGATAATTTGCAACCTGTCGCCTCGGAAGTAGCCCTCTCCTGCTACATTTTTGGCGTCCCTGGGTGGGCCTGAACCACCAACCTTTCGGTTAACAGCTCTTAGAATGTTAGGTGGTTTAGGACGTCCGGGACAGAATGGTCCACTTTATCAGGAAGAATTGTGTGACAGGTTTATTGATGGGATAGGAAATCGTGATTTCAAGAACTTTCTTAAGTTAGAAATGAGAAAAATGAAATGTCCGACTTTAGACATGCTCGTTCAGTTAGCCACTACGTATGAATCTGTTGTAGGTTCACCTGATCGTGTAAGACGCCCGAGTCAAGCTGATGGCTATGACAGTGATACCGATCGTGATCGAATTAAATATTCGCCGCAAAATAATTATGACTCAAGGAATAGTGTTTATTCCAATAGAGACAGTAGATATAGGCCTATCAATTATAACTATAGGACAAATGATGGTAACAGAGGCCAAAATTCACAGATAATTTGCCATAAGTGTAAAGAGATTGGTCATATTGCCACAAGGTGTCCTTTAAACTTTCAAAGGTCGCGTTAGATGGCAATAGCGCGACCAAACCAGATTATTCTAGGCCCAATAAGACTGTTTCATTTTACCTTAATAGGGACAGTTCTGCTATGACAAGTCAATTTTCCAATAAACAGAACTATGTTTCCACAGTTAGTGACAGTAACACCGGTGAAAATGTTACGAAAGAACCAGAACATAAGGTCTCATTTTCCGCAAATGAACAAAATAATGATGTCAAATCAGAGACTTTAGTAAGTCAGAATTCTATTGAAAATATATCGGAAGAAAATAGGTCTTTGAAAAACTCAAGTGCTTGTTTATATATACATTCTGAGATAAATGGTGTAAAAGATCGCATGTCATTTGACACGGGTTCGCCTGTTAGCTTACTTTCAAAGCAGTTCTATGACAATTTGGGTGAACTTAAACCTAAACTAGTCCCTAGTGGTCAAACACTTTCTGTGGCTAATGGCATGAAACTTAACCTTTTTGGTAGTGCAAAATTTGAATTTAAAACAGAAGCTAAGACAAACTCATGGCTTTTTGTTGTGGCCGACCTTAATGAAAGTTCAGGCATTATTGGTCAAGACTTTATAATGACTCAAGGCCGAAATCTTTCTTGGAAAAATCTTCAGTGGCAAACTAAGGCAGGCATTGTGCAATTGTTTAGGTTAGATTCTTCTAGTGTGGGAAAAGTTACACTTGGGGAAACTTGCTTAATTCCAGAGTATTCAGAAATTCTTGTTTCGGGCAAGGTAGACAACCCTTTGTATGACAATGTACATTTGATAGAGCCTGTTGCTAATCTTAAGAAAGGTGTTTTGATGGCTAGGTCTCTAGTGTCTGACTCAGGGATACCTATTTGCTCAATAATGAATCTTACTGATAAGCCCATTAAACTTAAGCAAGGTCAAGTTATTGGTACATTGCATAAAGTTGAGACCTGTGATCAGTATTCCCCTTCAATAAGGCATACAGATGAAATACCTGACCATTTGAAAGATTTGTTTGAAAATATTTCACCCGATTTGTCTGAAACTCAGAAACAAGAATTTAAGGAATTGTTAATTGAGTATCAGGATATCTTTGTAGGTCCTGTCGGTAAAATAGGCCGTACCCATTTGGCTGAACACACCATAGACACAGGGCAAGCAAAGCCAATTAAGGTTCCTCAACGGAAAATATTCTTTGCATCAAAGAGAGGTCATTGAAACGGAAGTTGATAAGATATGTTGGATGACGGCATAATAAGACCTAGTCAGAGTGCCTGGTCTTCACCAATTTGTTTGGTTCGAAAACCTGATAACACTTATCGATTTGCTATAGACTTTAGGTGTTTGAATTCTGTTACCATTAAAGATTCATACCCGCTTCCGAACATTAACCTGATATTTGATACTCTTGCTGGGTCTAGGTATTTTAACACAATAGATATGGCAAGTGGTTACTGGCAAGTGCCAATGAATCAAAGTGACCGTTGTAAAACTGCATTTTCAACTCCTACACGCGGTTTGATGGAATTCAATGTTTTACCTTTCGGTTTGTGTAATGCTGGAGCAACCTTTGAACGGTTGGTAGAAAAAATACTTTATGGCCTCCAATGGCATAAATGCCTCTGTTATTTAGATGATGTGATCATATATGGCCCAGATTTTCAAACTACTTTGTTAAATTTGCGCGAAGTATTTGATAGAATGCGCCATGCTAATGTCAAGTTAAAGGCCTCAAAATGTAAATTTTTTCAGAAACAATGTAATTTTCTTGGACATGTAGTATCTGAGCAAGGCATAAGTTGTGATGATCGCAAAATTGAAGCAATCACAAACTGGGAGCGTCCTAGCACAAAAAAGGGTGTTAAGAGTTTCTTAGGGATAGTTAATTATTACAGACCTTACATTAATCAGTGCGCCGAAATTGCGTTTCCATTAGTTCAGTTAACAAAGAAGAAAACGCGTTTTCATTGGGATGAAATTTGTGAGACTGCTTTTCAAACATTAAAAGGCAAACTTACAAAAGCTCCTATATTAGCATATCCCACTAGACATGGCAAGTTTGTACTTGAAACTGATGCTTCTGCTTATGGAATTGCAGGAATACTCTCTCAGGAGCAAAATGGCCGCAAAGTTGTCATAGCTAATACAAGCAAAACTCTCTCAAATTCAGAAATGAACTATTGTACAACAATGAGAGAACTTCTTGCAGTTCTTCATTCGGTCCGTCATTTTAGACACTATTTAATGGGTAGACATTTTGAAATACGAACTGATCATGCAAGTCTTGTTTGGTTAAAAAATTTCAAAGATGCTGACGGAATGCTTAGCAGGTGGCTAAGCATACTATACACTTTTGATTTCTCAATTTCTCATAGGAAAGTATGGAACGCCTGGACTGTCTTATGTGTAGAATGACTGATATACATGGTTAAATGTGATTCTGTTGAGTCCGAGATACAATATGCTGGGTCAAAATCCCAATATACTGGGTGGAAATCCAAATGCGCTCAGTTATTGAAGTGTAATGTTGTGTGCTGACTGTATTTTATTCAGTCAAGTCAATGTATTGTCGGGTGCATAAGTCGTTATGTTCAGTTCTTAAAACAAACAGGCCTGTGGTCACACAATTATGTTGAGTTAAAAAGATATGTTGTAGGGTATGACAGTTGTTATGTTCGGTTGAAATAGCTCTTCTCATCATGTTCAACCATGAAATTAAACTGTTAAGTGGTACTATCATTTCGTTTGGCTGAGGCAGTGTATTATTGGGTGATCCTTTTATCATTTGCAGTTGAAATGACATGCTGTTGGGTGCTTTATTCAGACTGTTCAGTCGTGAAATAGAACTGTAGAATAGTACTATCATTATGTTCAGTTCAGATGATGTACTGTTCGGTGCAGAAGTCATTCTGTTAAGTAGTGAACACAAAATGTTGTGTGATACCGTTATTATGTTCAGTTCAGATGATATACTGTTCGATGCAGAAGTCATTATGTTCAGTTCAGATGATGTACTGTTCGGTGCAGAGGTCATTATGTTCAGTTCAGATGATATACTGTTCGGTGCAGAAGTCATTATGTTCAGTTCAGATAATATACTGTTCGGTGCAGAAGTCATTATGTTCAGTAGTGAACACAAAATGTTGTGTGATACCGTTATTATGTTCAGTTCAGATGATATACTGTTCGGTGCAGAAGTCATTATGTTCAGTTCAGATGATGTACTGTTCGGTGCAGAGGTCATTATGTTCAGTTCAGATGATATACTGTTCGGTGCAGAAGTCATTATGTTCAGTTCAGATAATATACTGTTCGGTGCAGAAGTCATTATGTTCAGTATTGAACACAAACTGTTGTGTGATACCGTCATTATGTTCAGTTCAGATGATATCCTGTTTGGTGCAGAGGTCATTATGTTCAGTAGTGAACACAAACTGTGGTGTGATACCGTCATTATGTTCAGTTCAGATGATATTCTGTTTGGTGCAGAGGTCATTATGTTCAGTAGTGAACACAAACTGTTGTGTGATACCGTCATTATGTTCAGTTCAGATGATATTCTGTTCGGTGCAGAAGTCATTATGGTCAGTAGTGAACACAAACTGTTGTGTGATACCGTCATTATGTTCAGTTCAGATGATATTCTGTTCGGTGCTGAAGTCATTATGTTCAGTAGTGAACACAAACTGTTGTGTGATACCGTCATTATGTTCAGTTCAGATGATATTCTGTTCGGTGCAGAAGTCATTATGGTCAGTAGTGAACACAAACTGTGGTGTGATACCGTCATTATGTTCAGTTCAGATGATATTCTGTTCGGTGCAGAAGTCATTATGTTCAGTAGTGAACACAAACTGTGGTGTGATACCGTCATTATGTTCAGTTCAGATGATATACTGTTCGGTGCACAAGTCATTTGACAATGCGCCGAGTGGTCATACAATTATGTTGGGTTCATTCGGATTTCTTCGCGTCAAACAAGATGGCGGGCGGGAGCAACTAATTTCCATAGGTCACGTCGAGGCTAATGACCACTAAATTGCCAAAACAATTGTATGTGAGAAGTTAGCAGTGAACAGTGAGCTAAGCAAAAAGGCATTTCAATTTATATAGGGAAGGTAATAATCTGCTGTAATGCTTAGCTGTTTTGGGCATCTAGCAGGGCATTCCTAAATATAGTGTAAAAATGCTCTGCTGCAATACTCAGCTGTCTTGGCAATCTAGCAGAGCATTCCTATCTTTAGTGAAAAAATGCTCTGCTGAAACGCTTAGCTGGCTAGGCAATCTAGCAGTGCATTACTAAATATAGTGTTAAAATGCTCTGCTGGAATGCTCAGCTGGCTAGCTAAGCTGGCTAGGCAATCTAGCAGGGCATTACTAAATATAGTGAGAAAATGCTCTGTTCGAATGCTAAGCTGGCTAGGCAATCTAGCAGGGCATTACTAAAAATAGTGTAAAAATGCTCTGCTGGAATGCTAAGCTGGCTAGGCAATCTAGCAGGACATTACTAAATATAGTGTACAAATGCTATTCTGGAATGCTAAGCTGGCTAGGCAATCTAGCAGGACATTACTAAATATAGTGTAAAAATGCTCTGCTGGCATGCTAAGCTGGCTACGCAATCTAGCAGGGCATTCCTAAATATAGTGAAAAAATGCTCTGCTGGAATGCTAAGCTGGGTAGGCAATCTAGCAGGGCATTACTAAATATAGTGTAAAAATGCTCTGCTGGAATGCTAAGCTGGGGTAGGCAATCTAGCAGGACATTACTAATATAGTGAAACAAATGCTTTTCTGGAATGCTAAGCTGGCTGGGCAATCTAGCAGGGCATTACTAAATATAGTGTAAAAATGCTCTGCTGGCATGCTAAGCTGGCTAGGCAATCTAGCAGGGCATTCCTAAATATAGTGAAAAAATGCTCTGCTGGAATGCTAAGCTGGCTAGGCAATCTAGCTAAATCTTACTAAATATAGTGTAAAAAGCTCTGCGGGAATGCTAAGCTGGGGTAGGCAATCTAGCAGAGCATTACTAAATATAGTGAAAAAATGCTTTTCTGGAATGCTAAGCTGGCTGGGCAATCTAGCAGGGCATTACTAAATATAGTGTAAAAATGCTCTGCTCGAATGCTAAACTAGCTAGGCAATCTAACAGGGCATTTCTAAATATAGTGTAAAATGCTCTGGTGGAATGCTAAGCTGCTAGGCAATCTAGCAGCGCTTTACGAAATAAAGTGTTAAAATGCTCTGCAGGAATGCTCAGCTGGCTAGGCACTATAGCAGAGCATTCCTTAATATAGTGAAAAAATGCTCTGGTGGAATGCTCAGCTGGCTAGGCAATCTAGCAGAGCATTACTAGATATAGTGTAAAAATGCTCTGCTGGAATGCTCAGCTGGCTAGGCACTATAGCAGAGCATTCCTTAATATAGTGAAAAAATGCTTTGGTAGAATGCTCAGCTGGCTAGGCAATCTAGCAGGGCATTACTAAATATGTTGTAAAAATGCTCTGGTTGAATGCTAAGCTGGCTAGGCAATCTAACAGGGCATTCCGAAATATAGTTAAAAAATGCTCTGGTGGAATGCTCAGTTGGCAGACTGATTCTGAGTTCCAGGATTTATCGTTGCCAAAGTTTTATTAACATTTTCGACTTCTAGGCAATTCTGAGGCACTCGCAGACTTTCGGGAATTTTCGGTGCCAATAGAAATCATGATATTTTTGACTTCTAAGTACCTTTAAGAGACTATTTCAGTGTCCTGCGACTTTTTGAAGGACACTCGCAGACTTTCAGGAATTTTGGTGCCAATGCTGATATTGACAATTAAGACTTCTAGGGACCCTCAAGAGTCCATTTTGGTCGCCTGCGACTGATTCTTGGACACTCGCAGACTTTCAGGAATGGTTGGTGCAAATGGAAATAATCATATTTTTGACTTCTAGGGACCTTTATGAGTCCATTTCATTGGCCTGCAGCGTATTGTTGGACACTCGCAGACTTTCAGGAAAGTTTGGTGCCAATAGAGATGATGGCAATTTTTACTTCTAGGGACCCGCCAGTGTCCATTTTTATGGTCTGCGACTGATTCTGGGACATTCGCAGACTTTCAGGAATCTCTGGTGCCAATGGAGATAATGACATTTTTGACTTCTAGCGACCCACCAGAGTTCATTTCGCTGGTCTGCGACTGATTTTGGGACACTTGCAGACTTTCAGGAATTTTGATGCCAATGGAGATAATGACATTTCTGACTTTAAGGGAACCGCCAGAGTACATTTCTTGGGTCTGCGACTGATTCCTTGTGACTCGCAGACTTTCAGAATGTTTAGTGCCATTTCAGATCATGACTTTTTTACTTTTAAGGACCCCTTAGTCATAAGCAGAGCATTTTTACCCTAACATGTCATTATCTGCATTAGCACCAAAAATTCCTGAAAGTCTGCAAGTGCCCAATAATCAGTCGCAGACCAACGAAATAGACTCTGGATGGTCAAAAATGTCATAAATTGTAATTATCTCTATTGGCACCAACAATTCCTGAAAGTCTGTGACTGTCCAAGATTAAGTCGCAGACCAAAAAAATGGATCCTGGATGGTCCCTAGAAGTAAATAATGTCATTATCTGCCTTGACATCAAAAATTCCTGAAAGTCTGTGAGTGCCTCAGAATCAGTCGTAGACCAAAACAATGGATTCAGAAAGGTCCCAATAAATCAGAAATATCATTTTCTGCATTGACACCAAAATTCCTGAAAGTCTGCGAGTGACTCAGAATTAGTCGCAGACCAACGAAATAGACTCAGGAGGGTCCTTTTGAAGTAAAAATGTCATTATCTCCATTGGCACCAAAAATTTCTGAAAGTCTGCGAGTGTTCCAGAAACATTCGCAGACCAACGAAATGGACTCTGGATGGTCCTATAAATTCACAAATGTCATTATCTGCATTAACACCAACAATTCCTGAAAGTCTGCGATCGTCCCAGAATCAGTCGAAGACCAAAGAAATAGACACTTGAGGGTCCCGTAGAAGTCATAAATGTCATTATCTGCATTGGCACTAAATATTTCAGAAAGTCTACGAGTGCCAAATAATCAGTTGCAGACCAACGAAATTTATACTTTATTTAAGGATGCCCTGCTAGTTTGCCTAGACAGCTCAGCATTCCGGCAGAACATTTGTACACTAATTTCAGAATGCTTTGCTGGATTGCCTAGCCAGCTGAGCATTTTTAACACTATATTTGGGAATGCCCTGCTAGATTGCTTAGCTAGCTGAGCATACCAGCAGAGCATTTTTCGCACTATATTTTGGAACGCTCTGCTAGATTGCTTAGCCAGCTGAGCTTGCCAGCAGAACATTTTTACACTATATTTAGGAATGCTCTGCTGGATTACCTAGCCAGCTGAGCATTTTTAACACTATATTTAGGAATGTCCTTCTAGATTGCCTAGCCAGCTGAACAATTCAGCAAAGCATTTTTACATTATATTTTGGAATGTCCCGCTAGATTGCTTAGCCAGCTGAGCATAACAGCTAAGCATTTTTACACTATATTAAGGAATGCCCTGCTAGATTGCCTAGCCAGCTGAGCACACCAGCAGATCATGTTTACACTATATTTTGGAATGCCCCGCTAGATTGCTTACCAAGCTGAGCATAACAGCAGAGAATTTTTACACTATATTTTGGAATGTCCCGATAGATTGCTTAGCCTGCTGAGCATAACAGCAGAGCATTTTTACACTATATTTTTGAATGCCCCGCTAGATTGCTTAGCCAGCTGAGCATAACAGCAGAGCATTTTTACACTATATTTTGGAATGCCCCGCTAGATTGCTTAGCCAGCTGAGCATAACAGCAGAGCATTTTTACACTATATTTTGGAATGCCCCGCTAGATTGCTTAGCCAGCTGAGCATAACAGCACAGCATTTTTACACTATATTTTGGAATGCCCGCTAGATTGCTTAGCCAGCTGAGCATAACAGCAGAGCTTTTACACTATATTTTGGAATGCCCCGCTTGATTGCTTAGCCAGCTGAGTATAACAGCAGAGTATTTTTTACACCATATTTAGGAATGCCCTGCTAGATTGCCTAGCCAGCTGAGCATACCAGCAGAGCATTTTTACGCTATATTTTGGAACGTCCCGCTAGATTGCCTAGCCAGCTGATCATACCAGCAGAGCATTTTTACACTATATTTAGTAATGGCCTGCTAGATTGCTTACCCAGCTGAGCATACCAGCAAAGCATTTCTACACTTTATTTTGGAATGCTCTGCTAGATTGCTTACCCAGCTGAGCATAACAGCAGATCATTGATTTCCCTATATAAATCGTAATGCCTTTTTGCTTAGCTCACTGTTAACTTCTAACTTCTCACATACAAAACAATTACCTATTTGAGTCACACATGGCCACAGTATAAAGAACGTTAAATATAAGTATGGAACCCCCATTTGAGACACACATGACCACAGTAAATGGAACATTATATATAAGTAAGTGTGGCCTAATAAAGCCAAACATGGCCAAAGTATAAAGAAAATTCTTTATAAGTAAGTGAAACCTAATTGAGTCACATATGGCCACAATATATTAGACATAATGTTTAAGTCAGGGAAATGTATTTGAGTCTAATTTTATTAGGCTACCCTTACTTATATATAATGTTCCATATACTTTAGTTATGCATGACTCAAAAAGGTTTCCCTTACTTAAACATAATGTTCCATATATTTTGGCCTAGTGTGACTCAATAAGGTTCCTCTTACTTATATAGAATGTTCTTCATAATGTGGGTATGTGTGACTTTATTGCGCTACCTTTACTTATATCTAATGTTCCATATACTGTGGCCATGTGTGACTCAAATAGGTTTCCCTTACTTAAATATTATGTTCCATTTATTGTGGTTATGTGTGACTCAAATGGGTTACCAACAAATATATTTTAAGTCGTATATGCTGTGGCCATATATGTGACTTTAATAGGCTACCCTTACTTATATGCTCCATATACTGTGGCCATGTGTGATTTAAATAGGGTTCCCTTACTTGAATATGATGTTTTATATTTTAAATTTCGTTTGCTGTGTCCATTTGTGACTCTTATAGGTTACCAAACAGATAAATTTTAAGTTTTATTTACGGTGGTCACGTGTGACTTTAACAGGCTACCCTTACCCATATTTTAAGTTTTATATATACTGTACCCATTATGACTGTAACAGTATAGTATAGTCATGAATTAACTAATAAATACCCATAGGGTATTTAAAAGTCCAATTTATGAAAATAACGTTCTTAAGCCCCCCGATAATATTTATAGGGAAGAAAATTGTTTTGGCAATTTAGTGGTCATTAGCCTCGACGTGACCTCTCCCATCTTGTTGCCCGAAAATATCCGAATGAACCCAACATAATGGTTGTATCACACAACAGTTTGTGTTCACTATTGAACATAATGACCTCTGCACCGAACAGTATATCATCTGAACTGAACATAATGATAGTACCAATGAACCACTGAACATAACGACCTTTGCACCGAACAACACATTGACTTGACTGAAGAAGATATAATCAGCACACAAGATAATGATAGTACCATTTAAGATAATGATTGTACCATTTAACAGTTCTATTTCACGACTGAACAGAAGGAATAAAGCACCCAACAGCATGTCATTGCAACTGAAAATAATAAAAGGATCACCCAATAATACACTGCCTCAACCAAACAAAATGATAGTACCACTCAACTGTTTATTTTCATGGTTGAACATGATGAGAAGAGCACCAAACAGCATATTATTATAACCGAACATAATAACTGTAACACCCTACAACATATCTTTTTAACTCAACATAATTGTGTTTCCACATGCCTGTTTATTTTAAGAACTGAACATAACGACTTATGCACCCGACAATACATTGACTTGACTGAATAAAATACAGTCAGCACACAACATAGCACTTCAATAACTGAGCACATTAGGATTTCCACCCAGCATTTTGTATCTCGGACTCAACAGAAAGACATTTAACCAGGTATATCATTCAATCTTAACATAAGACAGTCCAGGCGTTCCATAGGAAAGGCACTCAAATGAAACATGTTGATGCTCTGTCTCGGTCTGTTAAGCGTAAATGTAAGCATGGACAATGCGTTGACTGCGGTAATAAGCTGGATCTAGTCAAAGATTCAAGCCAGACTCAAGATTTTGGGGATAAAAAACAGTAAACAACCTCGGGAGCAGACGCGCCGGTCTCAGGCACGAGGCTTGAGACAAACTCAGACCTTAAGTCTGTAAACATTATTTCGCGGTCTGGCACAAACTCTGCTCATTCGGAAGAAACAAACGTAAACGATTGTCCATTTTCTAACTGGATAAAACATAATTCAAAGACAGAGCTTAGAGAAATGCAAATGCGTGACAAGTCTGTAGGTATGGTACTTTGCATGAAAGAAGACAAAACTTTAGAATGTCCTAGCAAAGAAGAAATTTCTGCATATGATTCTAATACCCGCGTGTTATTTATGCATTGGGATCTGTTAAGGGTAATTGATGGTATCTTATACAAAGAGTATCTTCAGCATGACAGTATACACTTAGCATTAGTCACTCCTGAAGAATTAAGACGCCGCATTTTTCAAGATTTGCATGAAAACCGTATATCGGGGCATTTTGGTCGTGATAGGACACTAGAAATGATTAGGAGACGTTTTTATTGGCCAAATATGTCGGATTCAATACGAAGCTGGTGCAAAACTTGTGATCTTTGCGCAAAAAGTAAACCAGGACCTGGTATCGGTCGTTCTCCCTTACAACAAATTACATGCTCACGTAGATTTCAAGTAATTGGTATAGATCTTGCTGGGCCATTCCCTGTCACTGATAATAGAAAAGAATATATCATGGTCGTAGGTGATTATTTCACTAAATGGAAAGAAGCCTTTAGTTTATCTGACATAACTGCTTTGACAGTTGCTGATACTTTAGTTACAGAAGTAATATGTCGTTTTGGTTGCCCAGAACAAATTCACACCGATCAAGGGAGACAATTTACTTCAAATCTCTTTACTGAAGTTTGTAGGTTATTGGGGATAAATAAGACTAGAACTTGTCCTTATCACCCGCAAAGTGATGGACTTATAGAAAGATTTAATCGTACGTTAAAACGCATGCTTTCAACCTTTTGCCATGAGAACCAGAATGATTGGGACGATTATCTCCCTAACTTACTTATGGGGTACCGCTCCTCTGAACATGCGTCAACAAAATGTTCGCCAAATCTTCTTATGTTCGGCCAAAAGATAAACATGCCTATTGATATAATGTTTGGTCCAACTCCAGATACTTAAAACTTTGAATGCACAATTCAGTATGTCGAATGGTTAAAAAATGCCTCGAATACTGCTTATGAAGTAGCAGCTCAAAATTTGCTAGGTTCCGCAAAACGACAAAAGAAAACATATGACTCAAAATTGAAAATTAGGGAATATCAAGAGGCAGATTTTGTATGGCGCTGGTATCCTCCCACCGCTAACACTAAGTTAGGGCTTGGGATCACTTTGTTTCCAGAATTTTGGATGGACTGGACCATTCAAAGTTATTTTAAGGAAATCAAATCTAGTGTATGACATTCAAAAAGTTCCTAAAGCCAAGACATTATTTGTACACATTGATCATTTGAAACCCTATTGTGGGGATAAAACGCCTAAAGGTTGGGAGTCTGACCCAGATTATGACATTAATTCAGGGGAAGATACTTCTTTCGAATTCTTAGATGAAAGTAATACGGTCGAACCGCTAGAAAAAAGTCCTGTTATAACAAGGACTGGACGTGTTATTAAGCCTAGGAAAATATATTCACCGTAATCTTATAAATCTAGTATTGCTCAGAGTTGAGATCAGTGGTATGACATATCGAGTTTTGTTTGTTTTACTTAAATATTGAGATATAACTTAATCTTGTTGAATTTCAATTTGAAGCAACGTTTATTTAATTATGTAATTTTATGAATAAAATGCTTGATCAGAAAGGGCCTCAAGGTGTGCTCTAATCGATCAACAATATTGTTTTAAGCATCACATAAAGTTTGTTTCAATTGTTGTTGTTGTTACAATTCATGTGTGTTGATTTTTTTTTTGTTTTATTTTATTCGATCTAAGTTAGGTCAAATTCTGATTTAGCAGATTTGTTATCAAATATTTAAGGTATAAATTATGATAATAAGTCAGTCTATTAATACAGGAAATTACCTGATATACGTGATTAAATATAATCTGTTCAAATTCTGATTTGTTTTCCATTTTTATGTTGTTCTGTTTGGAATATAAAAAGAAATTTGTTCAGAACATGTTCTAAAAAAAAAGTTAATCGAGTAAAAATATTCTTCTATCATATTTGGCCCCTATCATAGTTAGCCTTTTTGGCATCACTTTTTTTTTTTTTTTAATGCGTTTATTTAAGGTCGCCGCCGGAAAGCCCATATGGGCGACCGTACACTCAAGTCGGGCCATCCTAGAACGTCCCGCCGAGATTTTTCGTCGATTTTTTTCCAGCTTTATTGGTGGAGGAAGACCCCAGGTGCCCCTCCGGGCATTATTTCAGGCACGAGCGGGCACCTGGGTAGAACCACCGACCTTCCGTAAGCCAGCTGGATGGCTTCCTCACATGAAAGAATCCGACCCGAGTGAGGATCGAACCTGCAGTGGTGAGGGACCTGTGATCTCAAGTCAGCGACTTTTGGCATCACTATTGGTCAAACTTATATTATGAATCTTTGATTGTTATTTACAGCATGGCAGAATTTCTCCAGCAGGATGTCATTGAACTTAAGGTCGGAGATGACGAAAAAATCAATGACCCCTTTCCTCCACTGGGTATGTGTTGTGAGGTTAGAGATTGCTATGTTGATACGTACTTCAAGCGCTGGGAAGATTATGCCCGACACTTTATAACATATCATAAAAGGGAGCAAAGAAAACATAGATGCGCTGTGTGTAAAAGGGAGTTTCCAAATCGCAGAAATGCTACAAGACATGTTAACACTGTTCACAAAGGAAATTCATCTGTGGAAATTCATCTGTCACAAAATAGTGTTTATATTGATCCAAAAGGTATTAATCTTCCGGATCGTGCATCCCCAGCCAATATTGATTGGAATAAATCATTTGCAATACAACATGTAAAAGAGTGTCAACATGAAAAAAGAAAGACATACCAGGGTGTTAATACTAAAATTTTAACTTCTAAAGTAAACATAAGAGAATTCGAGGAAGAATTTATGTGTTGAACAATTCAGGATAACAGATTTATGTAATGTTCTAATTATTAAAAAATGACAAGTGTATCATTTTTTTTTTACAAGGAGGGAGGTGTGTAGTAGGGCAGGTTGTTTCCCTTTGTAAATAAATGTTCTGATTTTTGACACTTATTGAATTAAGTTCTAAATTGTTATTTCCCTTTTCTTTTTGGTACATGAAATTGTAATTTGTTATATTTTATGAAATAGTTTGTATACAACATATCGAGTAAATTGTTAGCTATTAAAATTGTCAAGATAAAGAAGGTCTCAGGTATAAAACTTTAATAATTTTGTTTTAAGTAGTTATTCTTAATTTATATTTATGAAGCTAAATGTTAGAAATGATATGTTGATATATTGGTTGATTAGAAATAATAATTACTTTGGTATATAAGGTCAGATTTTATTGGCATCATTGGTAGCAAAGGTTACAAAGCCAAGCTACCGCCCCTTCCCCTATCTTAATTTGTTAGGTATTATAAAAGTAAATTATTTAGTATTTCTTTATTAAAGTAAAAGTACAGTATATCTTTTATCCATTACTCTGCATTGAAAGTTCAGTTCTTTATATTAAATTTGATAGTTGTTATTGAATTTAATGTCTATACTTTGATAAATTGAAGTTTATATGTTTAAATAAAGAACATTGCCGTATAAGTATTTAATTTTGTATTAAAAAATCAGAACTGGAAACTTGGTGTTTTTGTCATTTCTTGCAGCAAATATTCGGGGTAAAGGGACGAAGTGAGTCCAAGCTTCTAAGGCTCTATAAATCAGTAGCAAGTAAAAAGGAGAGGAACTTGCGAAGCCAGGTTGTGATAATTTGCAACCTGTCGCCTCGGAAGTAGCCCTCTCCTGCTACACAATTACTCCGGCCTACCGACAGAGCCATAACGGTAATACACAAACGATTCTGTAAGAATAATGCTATATAGTATATGTAAGTGTTTACTTTTACGATATCGGATAATAATCCAGATAACCCCGTTTTTCGACTTTCCCATGTACCGTTAAGACCAAATTATCATCTTAGGACAGTACCTGAAGTGCTATTAGTATTCGTTTTCTGCCCCATTACAAGCCGATTACAATAGTTACGTGGTATAGGCGCCGCATACACTATAGTTTTTATAAACACCCTTCCATTGTACATGTATTTTCGTGATTCGTGTGACACACTATACCGAAAATAGATAACGGCATATTATTTTCCAATAACAAGTCAGTTTTGTGGGTAAGATTTTACAATGTTTTGAGAGGCTATGAATATGCAGGATGTCATATTACCACGCCCACTTATTAGCATGTAATGGCTAAGTAAACGTTATGGGAATGCAGATGTAATGCACGATTATTTAGTAAATTTATAAATAAAGTACAGTATTTTTAAACCGTCTTTGGCAAACATTTTTGTATTTTACATAATTCACCTACCATAAATACTTTAAGAGACATTAAACTTTTTCTGTCACAATTATAGACGATTTTTTCTTGTTTTTTTTTTATTTTGACAATCAGCGATACTTTAAATGCGATAATACGAGTACATGACTAACTTGAGAAAAGCATATTAATGTCAAACAGTACACTGTTCGTTCATATACCAATCCCAGTAGTTCTTAAACGGGGTCTAGCGAGCTTACAAGCTAAGATGTTAGGATGTTGACTTCCGTACAAGATACCAGATTACTATTTCTGTATAAATTGCAAAGGGCTATAGAAGTAGATGACGCAGGTAATTTGTCAATTAATAACTTTTTGACACTATATCAGGGCACCAAAGACATAAGCTTTTGAGAATAAAAAAAGCATTTCTGGGATATAATGGAACTTAAACTATTTTGAGTAAATGAAGAGATATTTTGAAATAGTGGCACGGCAGTAAATTTTCTGTTATCTTCTGGGGGATGGTGTTTAAACAGTGCTCATTTTGATGGCATTATGCTATGCTCAAATGTTCATGCCTGTGTAGTATCTATATCCTAAAAATAATAACGTAGTGAACGTTTATAAAGTTTGTTTCGTTACCATTCATCTTGTACACGAGTATCTAGGTTTTTTATCAATCAGTATTAGTTAATAAAAACTTAAAATACATATATATATTGATTGCTTCAAAAGAATAAACAGTTACTACCTTTAAATTCACGAATACCGAAAAAACTAACTGCTATCACAGTGGCACTGAAGTTGTTTATATACCATCTTATAGCTGATATGAGAAAAGAACCTGATGTGAACTGACGGCTAATCAATATTCAATTTTGTCCTTATGAAACGTGTATATTGTATGAACTATATGACCAGATATATCTCCATTACATGAGTAAATGACATCCTACATTTGAAAGATTATAAAAGAAAAAAAAATAAAGCTAGAATTACAACAACGTTGGTTATTTGAAATACCACTATTCGGGAAAGAAATCCCTCTCGGAAGGAAGGAAAACAAGAATACCACCAACAACAAAACTAGAAAAATTGCATACTCTTTTGCATTAAAAAATGTTCATTAGAAATACATCTGTTGTGTATCAAAAGCGTATATACGTACAAAAATAAATCTGTTGGGCATAAAACGTGAATTGTGTTGTTTTCTCTTTAAATTAATTTCATTCTTGATCATCATCATTTATCTATTGCAATTATCGTAATATTCATTGTTTTCGGAGAAAAAGAAAAAGAAAAAAATCATGCCTTAACATAATTAACATTATAAAATCCAGCTTACGCATCAATATTTTACTTTTTTATATATTGGACTCAATAAACTTTCAGCGTTTGCACCATTTGATGTTTCAATAAAAATTGTCATCATTTCCAGACTTCGAAAGATCATATCAAATGCATATCGTATTCATATCGTATTCCAAATGCTTCGTTTCATTTTCAGTGTCCATAAAATCTTTATCAAACTTATAACACATCATACTCCATCTATCCTCGCATTTTCAAAATCCATACCAATTCCTTATTGTACTTAAAGATGCAACGCTCTGTCAACACGTCAAAATGGTGGTGTGAAATAAAGAGCTCATTATACAGAACTTTCAGAACAATCCTTGTACTACACAGCCTAAATTACACAGCTGCAAAACATATATCAGAATCGGCTCGCGACTCGACCAATA
Organism: Ruditapes philippinarum; assembly: GCF_026571515.1. Classification (NCBI taxonomy): domain Eukaryota; kingdom Metazoa; phylum Mollusca; class Bivalvia; order Venerida; family Veneridae; genus Ruditapes; species Ruditapes philippinarum. The sequence continues at coordinate 34,249 of NW_026854823.1, read as the reverse complement.
TAGTGTATGAAGATGTGTACTTGTCAATACATTTTAGTATTGTTCTCAAGAATTTACAGTAAAGTAACCTTGTAAAATTACACACGTACCAAATGACATCGTCGTACTTAAGCGTGTACAACGTTAAGACAGTTATTTTTTTCTCACAGATTTCAAGTCGTGTGAGAAATTTATATACCATTCATTGCCATGGTTTTTTGTATAAGGTAATCATTCATTCGAGGCGTACATAGCTGTCAAACCCACGTTTGACGGGGTGCAAGCCGAGTCCGATATAGGTTTTACATTTGTTTACAAGCCCATATCAATCAGCAATATATAAAGACCTCTTAATCTTTTTTGGTCATATTGACATTGAAACTTTGTTACTTCAAGATCATTAAACTAATGTACGTTTTGGACTCTGGAATTAAAAAGGAGGCTAGACGTACGATAGCAATTTGATATGGATATTTTGGACTAAGAAAATAAAAACGAGGCTAGATGAGGTACAGTTGTACGATATTGATTTGATAAGAAAAATGGTTAATGCTGGATCCAGTAGTGATGTTTTTAGATCACATGGAGGAAACGTTTGGAATTCATTTGTTACAATGTATCATTTCATAAGGTATGAACATATTTTTATCCATTTCATAACCAAGGCCCAGAAGTGTAATAAACACGGTATAAGAGTTGTATATTAGAATGCAAAGTGACGACTTTTGCGTAATAAAAACATAGCGAAAAAACGCGCTTATAATATTATTACGCTAAACAGTCGATGAAAAAATACTCATTTTTCTTTAAACCAATCTTAATTTAAATATGTGATAGCAGAATATTATATTAATGTACATTCAATACAGAATTTATTGAACTCGTTCAATAAAATAATATTATGCTCCTTAGAGGCCCGCGAAGTACGATTTTAAGTCATCTCGTTCTATAAATTGAGTATTGAGCCTACACTCTTTCACTATATTGACTAATCGTGAAATGCAAGTATTCTTTTAAGTAGATACAAATCATTCAAAAAGCCTTTAAATGTCTGACTCAAAGGCCTTTATAGGACAGAGCTGCCAAATGTATTTATCTGTGTTTGAAATTTAGATCTTTGTTTCAACATTATTCAAATAACGGCCGATCTATTTTTTTCTGGAATATTTGATGCGTCAGATTCATCAATATTGCTCTTCAACAATACTTGAAAAAGATAAAATTAATTCAATATTTAATTTAGTTTTTTAAGTGCAGATGATCTTTTCTCCTCATTTGCTAATTTCTTTTAATTCTTTTCAAATGTCAAGAATAATCTTAAACTAAGTAGGGCACACAAACACGAATGAATAATGTCAGCTTTATTGCTCTGTTGAAGAGGTTTGTCCTAAATAAAAATAATTAATGGTTATTAGATAGGAAAAAAAATAAATATTTGATATGTAGTTCAATAAAATGTAGACGCACACTACTTCAATATTCCCTTAATGATTGAAGTATGGTATAGCTTTGTACTTAAAACGATGTTCCTAATGTATCAAATGTTATATAATTCGCTAACTTATTAACAATAATTGTTTAACTATCCGCCTTTATTGTTTGGTTGACTGTTTTCTTTAACTTAAAACAAAGCCGTTTTGAAAGTAAATATTATATCACTGTTCTGAAAATGGGAAAGGATAAAATACATATTTTTGAATATATCTGGCGGATAACTTTGTTTGTTTTAGTTATTCAGGTAATTTTCTAATAATAAAAATGTTATTTTTATGTAGGCTATTTATTCTGTTGATAAAACTGCACCTTAATATGGCTGGATTTCAGATTGACGTGGCATATTTTAAACTCTTCAATTCTGATCACAACATGATTTAATTATTTTGATATGATTTTAAATCTTTAGATGTATATACTTATATGTAATACAAATTTTAATTTAAAAAAATGAAGGCACAAAATACAATAAACGGGCATTAGATGGTGTGTTTCTATTCACTTAAAGCTATGTGCACAATCTCACTTAAATACATTTTAAGTCTGCGATAATATAGCTTATACAAGCCTCCAAACAAAAGAAAAAAAAATTAAATTGAAGAAAAAAGTTCAACAAAGGATTACAAGCATATAGTTCGCAGTAAATATAATTGATCCAGATTTATAACACATTTTCACTGGTGAACGTCTCTTATTTGTATATTATTAGATATCGGGGACAATATCCATGGCGCATACAAATGACACTGTACAATGTGGAAACATAACATGTTTCAACGAAGCAAAATGTAAAGAAGATTTATCGTGTATGTGTAAAGTAGGATACACAGTAAGAAGGAAATTTCTTTATTATTAAGTTTGTCTGAAGTGCCGAATATTATTTTCAGAAATAATAAATATTTAACATATGACCCAAGGGCCTCAGTTTATTATTTCTTTGTCTTAAACAGCTAACAACATTTTCTGTATCGTATGTAGAGCAAAAAAAAAAACAACAACAAAAAACACACACACTATAAGGCGTAATCTTTTATAAGCAGATTCTATGAGTCTGTGCTGTCCGATGTAAGCGTGAAAACAATTGAAGAAGGAAAATAGGACTTGAACTTGAATTATTATAATTTTTGATACATAATAAAGTTTAAAATTTCTATATAGGGGACGACTTGTTTCGATGATTTGGACGAATGCACTAGTACTTTAGGTGACCCTTGTCTTCACCGAGGATACTGTCATAACAGTGTTGGCAGCTATAGGTTAGAGGTTACAATTTATCATTTTTTCAACAACGTGGCTTATAAATAATTTAATTTCAATTACAAGGAAAGTATCAAAGATAGCCTGATTATTTTATTCCGCCCGGTCCTTCAAAATACTTCACAATCTGTATACAGGTTTTCATAAGATCAATTTACTTTCAACGCACAAGTCATAATCAGCAGTGGACAGATAAATTATCCTGATGGAATTTCTGGAATTGTATGTTTTTAAGTCTAGTTTAATGCAAGATTTTGGAATTACGAAAAAGTCAAAAGAGCCGAGTCTTTGGGAAAGGGTGAAAGGTGGCTATTATAAATTGATTGTTGCTGCCTTATGAAAGCAAGGTGGGGACCCCTGGTGGAAACCTAAACCAGTTAAGCTAAAAGTTCTCTCATAATTGTGGCGAGGTGGTAAATATATCCTACCCTCCATTTTTATCCCCATCTCTTCACTTATATTCCTACATCCCCTTCGGCTTCAAATTTCTACACTTATAATTATACTCATTTAAGCACTTTTTTTGTAATAATTGACGCTTCTTCTCGTTTGTCTACCTCTGCAGTTTCGGTGCCAATTTGGTATTTATGTGGCATTTTAGATATTGTGGGACTGCGTTTTATAAACGTTGCTTTCCCTTAATGATTTGCATATTCAAAATGTTAACAGCAACAAAAAAAGAAAATATTTATGACCTGCACAAAACTATTGATATTTTGCCTTTTTACAGCTAATTACAGGTTCTGTTTTCCCTTTTTGAGCCTTTTCCATCTATTTTCATGTGTCCATGTAGTGGAAATTACAAATAATTCAGATCCCTCTTTCTTATGTTTAAAATAACGTCCTCTATCATACTGTGGTCGTTTGTTGTCCTGTTGTGAGCCTTGCGATTGTACCTGGGTATTGTTTCGGACTGCGTTCAATGAACTCTACACTCTTTCATGAGACAGTATAAATCTAAAGGGCTGGATATATAATTACCAAAATAATATTTTCTTCTAGATGTTCATGTTTAGAAGGCTGGTCCGGTGAAAAGAGTCATTGCAAGCAAAAGATCAATTCAACAAATTGGGAATGCACACCCAGATGGATAGGTGAATGGTGCCGGGACAAATGTTTAAACAAGTAGGTAGTTCCTTACCGGCTTGTTTCTATTCATATCAATGTTCTAAGAAAATTTTGACTTACCGCCACTTCACTGTTAATAAAGATCGTTCGAATCATTGAAATTGGTGTGTCGTTTTTTTAAGTCCTTTATTTTTTGTTCTTGTTAAGTGGTTACTCAAAGATGGTAAGGATATGTTGCATGCAATAACCAAACCTTGTTTGCACTTTTCATGTAATATTATTGTTATTTTTTTGCTTCCGAGGAATAACAGGTTTTCCAGATTTTATTGACCTAATGTAAAGTTTTTTTATAATGCTAACATCAGAGAAACATTTAAATGAATAATAAACGAAACAAATCATTATATTTGCACAATGTTTCAAGTTCAATGTGTAAACAAAATGAAGTTTGCGGTAAATATGAAGGAAGACATCAATGCATATGTGGATCCGGGTGGCTTGGACAAAACTGCACGATTGATAGAGATGAATGCACAAACAACCTGTGCCCAACTTATTCGATCTGTAAGAATACGCCAGGCTCTTATGAATGTACATGTATATCAGGCTGGAAAGGAGATAAATGTGACGAAGATATAGATGAATGTCTAGATAATCCATGTCAGCACACGTCAAGATGTATCAACGCACAGGGTTATTACAACTGTTCTTGCAATAAAGGTTGGACGGGGAGTACCTGTGATATGGATATTAACGAATGTTTAGAACATCCGTGTCTGCATTCTTCAACTTGCATAAATGCACAAGGATATTACAACTGTAGTTGTGCGAAAGGTTGGGAAGGTCAACATTGTGCTCACGACATAGATGAGTGTAAGTTGAATGCTTGTTCAGCAATTAAGATGTGTAACAATACTATAGGATCATTTGAGTGCAGGTGTTATCCAGGATTTCAAGGAGCCGATTGTGACGTCGATATTGACGAATGTAAACAATCGACATGTTACAATAACGGGACGTGCGTCAATACTTTTGGTCATTACAAATGCAACTGTGCCTCTGTTTGGCAAGGGTATAACTGCGACATAGACATCAATGAATGCGATAATAATCCATGCAATTCCACATCAGTTTGCCAAAATAGTCCTGGATCATTTTCGTGCATCAACGCACAAAGTTGCTGGACAGGTACATGCATTAATGTTTGCTTACCTAGGCTTTAATTAACTGTTTGACAGTGTATAAATCTATATTCAAGTATTATTGAAATGTCAGTTAGTTCGTGACAAAACTGAATTTCATTATCATTTCTAAGTGATGTAACATTTACATGTCCTTCTTGCGGTTTTAGATTCGTTTCAGATAATTTATAAAATAAACAATCCATGGCAAATGCTGTTATTTAACATTATTCTGTCAAAATGATATCTAGTTGAAGTGTGTATTGTGCGTAATCATTAACGATATATTCGTTAATATCGTATCATATAAACATATATGTATGAAACGCGATATAAAAATAGTATTAGTCTTCGTCACTCTTATACTCTATACTTAAAAAAATAGCTTTTTTAACTGATTCCAACTTTAAAATACTAGTATATTTTCTGACACAACGACATGCATTTTATGTGACATATTCTATACAATCGTACATGCTATTAGCCTCATTTAACCATTGATATCAATTATTACTGCGTTGTTGCAGCAAATTAATAAATAAAAGTCAACTTTATTGACCGGAGAAGTCATTATTCATGACGGTATTGAGTTTATTGACATCATATCTGACGACATATCAGATGTGCAAGCATTTTTTGTGCCGTGCATTTGTAATAAACTAATGATTCAGATGCACTGTTTTATAAGACAATAGTGTGAAACATGTAAGTATGCGCATTATATGCACGTTGCTATCATTATTGCTTTTAAAGTCAAAATTAGTAGACGTGTTAAAGAAGTTTTACTTATCGTTGTTTGAAGCGTATTTTAAAAATATATGCATATTTTTTACAGATATGTGGAATACAAGAACAACATATATTATAACAGGAACCGCCCTAATTTCATTTCTTTTAGGGCTGAGTGTCGCCGCCTTTATTGGAGTAATGAAGTTGAAATGGTATTAATATCTTTTTCAATATTACAGTTACATGATTTATATGCTACAAATGCATGTATTTAGTTTTTTTATGCATTTCATCGAGTCGTGTGTAACAATTTATGTATTAAGTAATACCAATTTATCTTGTTCAAATCAAACTAAAACTATAATTTAATATGCTATACGAAGGCTTTATATTCTTAATGAAATATTTATAAATTTCTTGATAGTGACAAAATACATGGAAATGCCACTGTGACAGTAAAGGCAGACGTGTCAACGCAAAGACAGTTACAGCAGATCATTCCTAAACAAAAACATCAGAATAACGACGGTCAAGAGCAAAAAAGCCAGCAGAAGAACTTTCATATAAAACAACAGCAAAACATGGAATTCCACGTGCATTTGCACCAGCAGCATGGTCGTCCAAATCTAAACAGATCATTGCAAAAAGCAAAAGGAAACCATTGCAATGAAACACGCAAAGACAAACCTGAACAGCATAGTATGCGACTAGAATCCTGTGATGAAAATGATTATGAGGCCGAGGAAGTGCAGGAATATCAAGATGTGTATCAAATTGAAGAAGAATATGACATTCATGTGCCGCAAGATGATAATAAGAAAGAAGTGGTACCCCAGCAAAAGTATTGGTTAAGGAAGATAAAGAGGTACTTCAAGCGAATACAAAATCCACTATGGCGTTTTTAGCCTAGTCTATAGATTGAAATGTGTGAGCAAATGTAACAGTGGTATTTGACTATAACATTAGTTATTCGTGACATTAACTCATATATGTGCTAAAACAAATATCTACTCAGAGCTTTCTTTTGAATTAACCTTTCTAAAATGTGTCTTAGCTATTACGAATTGTTTTGAAATAGAAACAGGATTTTAATCTGTTTTATCTGTTAAATAGCATTCTAACTTTTTATTTTGTATACTTAGTACTATACAATATATTAAGAATTTCTCACATTTATTGTTGTTATTAATTTCTTTTATATAAAATTTTACAGAATTTTACTTGTAAGATTATTCGTAAATATTCAAGGTCACATAAAATACCATGCAAGGATCACATAAAAATGCCATTCCGTATAATTCCTTGATTGCCCACACTATGGAAGACGTTACACGAAAAACAGTGCTTATGTTTGATACTGAATATTTATGAAATTCTGAAAGAAAGACAGAGCAAACAGGCATAATTTACAGAAAGATATATGAAATGATACATGTGCATTTTAAACAATTGGAATGTTAGCATATGCACATTGATCATTTTTGACAGGGAAGTTTTGCCTGTTTACAGCCGCCATGACAGTGCATCTTCATACAAAAATTTATAAATGTAAAAAACGTGAAAGAGCCATTCAATCCTTCATTTACAGCACACCGATTTTTTTTCTACAAAGCTGATGAATATTGATAAAAATTCGAAAATTGCAATTTCATTCATAGCCTTTATAGAAAATCTAGTAAAAGTAACATCTTGTGCCATTCAAGAATGTTCATCCAACCTAATAAAAATGAAGCACCTATATTATTTATTATTATTACCCCTCACTTTTTTCGTAATGCTAATTTCCCATAGGCCTCTGGGAGTTATTTTTACTGTTAATGCAAGTGTACCACGTGACTAAGAATTTTGAATCGCTACATAGGTAACAGTATTTATTAACAGTATAAAATCTGGTCACGTGGTCTATTTTCTAAATAAAATGAAATAAAATGGCCGCCATTTTTTTCTCGGTTCATTCTTATTTTCAACGTTAAACCCCGATTGGACATCAATTTCTTCTCTGGAGTAACTATGACACTCATAAAATTTAGTTGTTTGCAACCTGGTGTGCTTTTCGCGTATAAAATATCTTTTTGTTGAATAGTCAAAAAGTGAACATTCGTTTTCAACGGAAGTAATTGCAATGTAATTAATTATGTGTCAAACTGGAACATGCAGACGATTTAAGCATGCAACAAAGGATTATTTTACAATTTTAATCAGTGAAACGTTACAGATATGGTGGACAAACATAGGATATCATCGTTATTTTGTCAAAAACCATGCTAAGAATATTCTGGAAAAAGAAGGATCAGATTTCACAGATCATAACCGTGTAAACGGGTTAGTGTTTTGTTTTCTAAATAAAACCTAGCTTATTGTATGTTTATGATTTGTAGATATCATCACTTGCTGAAAGAATAAAAGAAAAAGAAAACATCTCAAGTAGGCCTAAAGTACACTTAAAACTTAAAAGGTAAGGACAGTTTAGTTATTGTTACTTTTGGTTTATTTTTGTTACAGTTAGATTTAGTTGACAATTTCAGATCATCACAGTATTTTTGTTCGGGGTAATAGAATAATCGTACCGACAAACACCTTGTTTTGGGCTGACTTTTTATCTAACAAATTGAATCCTTCGTTCATATGAACATTTTTATAACATGCTTTCCGGTGGTATATAGAAATATATCAGTGATTTAAAACTGATAATTTCTCTGTTATAAACAGTGAAATTATCAATTAATACTGTTTTTAATTAAAGCCCATTACGTTGTTTCAGTGCAATACAAGCGTGCACAGTACTGGGAAACAACATAATGATGTGACGTCGAAAATGACGTCACGTTGTATTATTATTTGGCGCGCTTTTCATTCAGTATTAAGTTTAATGTCTTTTTAAACGTTTCTTTATAATAAAAAGAAAATTTGTTTTGTTTAGTGTAAGATCGAAATATATTTCACCTTGTGAACACCAAAAGTTCATAATTCGCTCGTGGCTGCGCCACTCGTGAGATATACCATTTGGTGCTCACTCGGTGAGATATATATTCCAATCTTACACTGAACCACTGAACTTAACAAATATCCCAAAGAATTAAGTAATCAAAGTTCTAAGTGATGAACTTAGTATGATATTTAAAGGATAAAAAATAGTATTTTTCTCTAGCCAAAGGGCATTATATTGTACAATTTATGCAATATGAATATACGAAACATTGGATCATTTACAGACTTTTACAGTATGCCAACACAGAAGCGTTCATATTGAGACCTTGTGCCCTGTCCTCCTTTTGTGTGGTGTCCTGCTGGGCTTCTGGCCGGTGGTCTTGTGTTGTTTGGTCGTGTGGGGGGTTCGCTCATTCAACGACGCCCCTCCTTGATGATCTTGTTTTTCATATTGTTACAGTTTAACTAGTGGAGGAAGTTATAAATGACCCACCTTGCATTATGTCACACACGCGACGCCATCTTACGAAAGAGTCGGTCACGATTCTTTCAGAAGATTGTGCTTGTAATGCTAGTTAGTTGAATGAACAAATTATCGCTACGACTTACACCAGTGTCGAGCTAGCATTTAGCAGTCATTGTTCTTCGGCGTCTCCATGTCCTTTATATTGTCGTGAACGGGACATTTCGAGCAATTGCCGGTCTACAACGAAATCGAACCAATGTGTAGATCACATATGCCTAAAGAAACGTTTATTTCAATATATATGATATATGGGGGTTCTACGATATAAGTTAGGTTGAAACATAATACATAGACATGTTTAAACCTTTAAGGCAAGAGATTGCAAGACTGAATAGGATACACATATATGAGTGAATGGTTATTTTTTACACAAACCCCGGATACTACGATATATATGTATTGCAGTATTGTCTGATTTTTTTTTGCTGTTTCAACGATTTTTTGATGTCTGTGCTCAATTTGGGGCATAAAAATTGAGTTATATCGTAGAACCCCCATATATCATATATATTGTCATATACATAATGCTCGACACCTAGCATCTTGTTGGCGTAACGGATAGGTTATTATTGCCTACAGAAAATGACGCTTCTGTACAAGAAATCATATGGTTTTTATAAAGAAAGAACAAAGCATCGCCTAAGTTGCGCCAATACTACCCAGGCATCTGACGACTGAAGTTCAATGGCGAGCCTATGTGCCCTATATTGTTCTTAACTTTGATGGCTGATTCGTGCCATTTCGTGTTTTCTTCCCGCGACCCTGCCAGAATTAACAAATTAAAATGGCGGGGACGCCGAGCAAAAACACGCTTATTAGCGAGGGCGTGGAGCAAAAACTCGAAATTTAATTGTAATACAGCGGGGCCAGGAAGCGTTATATTTATTGATATAGGGTTCTAATAAGCGAACTGTTGTTCGCGTCCCCGCACAACTATTCTTAAAAAAAATCGACTTATCGAATATTTGTAAAGTTTTTATACATGATTAACTTATAATTGCACCAAAGCTGGTGTCTGGCGCCTATGTTCATTTTGTGAGCTTCATCTAATCTGTCGTTGTGGACTACGAGCTATTTGCAATGCCAAACCGACACGAAATCGCACGAAAAGGTAAGTCACGATTGGCTTCAGAAAATGGAACAATATAGTAATAATGGGAACTAAAAAGAAATATTGCAACAAGAAACAAGCGTGGCATGAGTATTAGCCTAGGAGCTATTGCTTCGGCCAATCCTGAACGAGTTTTTATAAAATTTGAACGTGTTTCGCTTGCCTCCAGAAAATTGCGCTTTTTAGAGAGGATATACAACACGAACAAATCTTTGAACTGACTAATACACATGCCAGACGGGCATATGGCAACAGGCATTTTCTTGATATTGTCAGGAATGGGAAACAACGAACTTTTGGCGAATCTGCAATTAATTTGGACCGATAGGTTAGTCACATTTGCCTTATGAATATGCAATTCATTTTAAAAAAAACCGTGGCATTTGCATACGACATGCACAAAGCATCGCATCAGTGTTAGACGGCTTACACCGATGCGATGACGGCAATTGACGGTCATATGTTTTAGGCGAGCGTCATCTGTTTTATTGAGTTTCACGGCGCATCAATACAGTAAAGCTCAGAAGGAGAAATTCCAGATATACTCTCAGAGGAAGACTCCATGTTAAGGGACTCCATTTGCCAATCCGCAACGACATTTTTCCACTGGGCAGATGACGATTGTTTTCAATGGAGCTTTTAACGCAGAGTCTATCAACAGATAAAATTTTACGTGTCTACGAAAATGTTTGAATAAAAATGTAAGTAGTGATTAATTCAAATTTCGTGTATACTAATCGGTCAGCGTGTATCGCCTACACATATCTATCAATAAATACAAGGGGTGATACCATGAGCGCGCAGCCTCAGAGTTCTGATAGCGCGAACACTTTATCAGCCGGTATTTTAAAGAAAAACAGATCATGTAAGAAAGCAAGGAAATATTTGAATTCATTAACTTGAAGTAAGAATATCATTGCAATATTAAAAAAGGATAATTTCATATAGTTTTATGTTGTTGTTGTTGTTTTTTTTTGTTTGTTTTTTTTGTTTTGTTACATGACTCGTTTTGCCTGTAATAAATACTCGCAATAGCATCTCAACGAACCGCAACAGTTCTTAGTCGATCATTTGGCTCATCGAAAACAAAGGAGCTCGACATATAATAAATTATGTCAACCCATGCTTTTCATTCTTAAGTTGTAGGATGATTCTCTCTGTCGTTTATTTACCTTTTCATTTTGTTTTAGAAACTCAACGCGTTGAATACGATTAAAATATAATGACTTACTAGATTAACCAACTTTTATGGAAAGATATCGTAACAATATCCTCCCATTACAGGACATCGATTTGGGCACCAAATATGAAAGAGGCAAAGAAAATAAAAAATACAAAAACAAAATAAAATAAAAAAAGATGTTTGAAAGGGCACTAAAGGAGGTGAATTAAGGCGGAAACTAGTAGCAAGTTGTTGCAGTTTCCAAAATCTGGGTTCATTTGATTAGGCTATCTGAATGGCCTCTTTTAAATGAATAACTATTGCCCTATGAAGTTGTTAAGAGGCTTAAAGATAGGAATATCTTAAATTTAACGAGCTCTTAAAGATAAAAACAGAACTAGTCTATTTATGCCCATGCGAACTACATCGCACCTTCGATACACGTACAAGTAAAGTATGAAATACGTAAAATATAGAGTAATAAAGAATATCTACAGAATGCACAAAAAGAAAAAATTGAAAATGTTGCAGACTCACTTTGATCGAGCATGTTCATGGATGGTAATGAAAAGTGCAAGTCACCGTCCACGACCCCTAGCACCGGCTTAAGCAGTATTCAACATTTCATATAATCTTTATTAACTTACAATAAAAGTAATAAGTTATATGTTTTAATCGCATAATTAAGTTATTAATATTTTAAAAACTGACACCTATATGGACTTCTAATTGTTTTTCCTACACTCAACGTTCTTTTTATATCTTTATTTAATGAAAACAATGTTATGTATATTCATTAATTAAATGTTTATAATTAAAACTGATCGCTTAAAGATGTGTTATTTTTTATATACTGAAGTGAAATCGGTAGACTATAAATGTTAGTTACCACTGAAGAAAACATGCTAGAATTTGTCATATAAAATAGGGAAATCAGAATATTATTTAATAATCATTATCTTGGTACAAATCTAAACGTTTGTGGAAGATATAAAGAAAGTTTACCATGCCTATTTCAAATCATAATCATTTAAAGTTGTTACCCTATCCAATTTCACACAATACACTGTAAAAATTATGAATAAAAGTTTAATTCTTTCTTAATTTTAGATTTAAATCAAAATCGGGCCAAACAAAAGAAGAAAAAAAAAGACAAAAATTGGAAGAGATCTGGGGTTTGAAGAGGCATGGGTTACCGTCCATGAACAGGCTCAATCAAACCGAGCCTGCAACATTTTCAGTTTTGCCGTGTTGGGCTTTCTTTAAGGATTCTTATTTCTCTCTATTTTGAAACCACGCACTTACGAAACTCTTCATTTCAGTATCCTCACTGAAAATGAACACTCTTCAGACAGTTGATTCTGCATTAGCCATCCAATACATAAATATAATATTCAGATTATATAACCAAAATGAGATATGCATGGCATAGTATTGTAACTGGCCATTCGTTAAATCGGTCTTGTAAAAAAACCCCTAAGAAACTGCTTAAAGTAGTTTTATAAATAGTATTTTAGACCTGAAAGTCGCGAATAAACCTCTTTCTATTGAATACTTAAGAACATAAATATATATTGAAATTAAAATCAAATTTATTCAAATATTATCAATAAACCGATTTAAAACTTTCAAAACACAAACACCTTTTGAAACGAGGCTAAACCAGTTAATCTTTATTTGAATGACACAATTTTGCACCTGCAAGATAAGACAGTACTTTCGACTATCAAATATTTGCCAAGACTAAAAATGAATCGTAATTAACTCTTATGACACTTTACATTTTATATTTTTATACATATCCATCTATGTAAATAGAGCTAGTCCTCAGAAAAAGATGTTCAGATTTAATAAAAAAACAAAAATGAAGAGTGTTTACGTGTTATCTTGCAGACGAGAGGCTTTTGTAAGACTTATATACAATGAATGTAATAAAAGGAATGATTCAATTTGAAAAAAAGAATAATACGACAATTATATGCACATACGTCGAAATACTTTGTACGACTAATCTCAACGAATGGCCCATATTTTGATATTTTTATCGTTGGGAACGCAAATCTTTAGATATAAATTAAGTGGTTACGCAACACATTGAACACATCCGAAGGCATTGCGACCCATATAGGACATGTAGGAAATTTTAATATTAAGGAGTCGGAATGCATTAAAAATAGTAATTAAAAAAGAAAGACACCGATAAAAAAACATTTTCAAAAATTATATGAATTTAAGGACATATATAACTGTATATCTATGTAGTATTTTCTGAAGATGGAGAAAATATATATCAAAATGATCTTAATTTGGATGTTAACTGCCTTTGTACTGTTCAAGGTAAATATTTGTAATTCAATAAATGTCCCAAATATGTTTCTCGATTACAATAAGTACGTGTATTGTTATGTGCATCACATATGTCATAAGGTGAATGATTGAGGACCTAAATTTATAGAAAGTGCAATACTTTCGAAATGTACTTACATACCCTGCGTTGCTTTTTTTAAATATCATATCATAGCAGATATAAAACAACAATTATACCTACTACCACCAGCAACAACTGGTTGAATGTGACCCGAGCTAGAATAAAACTGAGAACAACAAGTTAATTTGGTAAAATCGACATGAAATACGGAATATAATACATGTATAAGAAGACAAAATATATGCATCAATTTTGTGTATACAACAATAAAATATAAAAATATGAATTTGTGATTAAAAACAGTGACACTATTAACTAATTGGAACAGCAACTGAGCTTTATTAGGCAACAGTTATTATTAATTTCATAGCGCATGTATTAATGTGGTAACATTTCTAACAGTTCCTTTAGTTTTACTGGTAAGCATTCAGATTAGCAAAGGAATAAATATGTATCATAGAGTTATTCTATATAAAAAGACTAACAATCAAAACTGATATTTATTTTCAACATTTTAACTAAACAGTTTACAAATAAGATTTTGTTCTGTCGATTCCAACAAATCTTCCATCTTCAATTTTTAAATCATGTGACGATAATGTAATTCGAGATACTGCTTGTCAACGAGAGTTATTTTCATTTACATCATAATATCTTTCAAAATAGGAGTCGGTATTAAATAAACCGTAAAAGTTATGTTTACAAATAAATTATAAAACAACAGTATTGCTTGTAACAAAAGGGTAAAATAACACTATAGATTTGCTCCTTTTTTCCAATTCATATGATATGCTAAATTTTGTCACACATAAACAAATGATCATACTACAACTATATTCTCACGGATAACAATCCTTGTAAACACGAAAGATGAAAATCTGAGATTGTATATTGATGATTTGTTAAAAAAGGAAAGAGATAACTAAGTATTACTTATTTTTAGAGAGAAAACAATAGTTTTATCATTACTGTCTCTTCCTTGAAATAGATAATTGTCATGTGAACTGTCAAAATCATTCGGTTATTTCGCCTCGAATTATACACAATTGTCTACTTATAATACCAAAAAAATTAAAATGCAAAATCCCTATGATTTTCAGCAATATTTGGCTATATCTTAAAACGGTTTAAAGATGACACAGAGCTCTGTCGATACAAAATATCTTTGTGCTGTATAAAGATATTATCTAGCTTCATTGTATTTCAAAGTGACATTATGCCCATCCAAGGGTATAACTGATTAAACAGGACTGTGAAAGTCAAAATAAGTTTTCATTGCGCCATAATTGCTATTAATATAAACATTTACTTCGCATTAAAAATAAACGACGGACGTATTCAAACGAAGTTGTCGTATATATCCCTTAGAATATACCTGTAACGTTCAGTTCATAAAAAGAGTGGGGCAGTCTTTTTATATTTTAGGCAGATTTGAATTTGATCCTAAACATTTTTTTCAATTTGAACTGTTGGTCAATCAACATTTTAACAGTCAGTCATTTTAAATATATAGTCAGTTCAACCCAACTTGACTATGAAAATATGAGCATAATGTAATTTTAATTGATATGTTCCTAGGTATGTAAGAGATATTCATCAACGACAACGAGTCGTTGCTATTTAATGTATTACTCGATGATCCAGATTAGTGTTGACAAAAACGTTTATATTTTAATAAACAAAGAAACAAATAAAAAACAAACAACAACAACAAAAACAAACAAACAAACAAACATCAACAAAAAGAGAAAAAAAAACATGCAAAAACGTGGTAGTACTTGTAGCTCACCATTTTGACGATTTGCGCAATAATATCCACAAGCTTTCCTTATAAAAACATACAAAAAAACATATGACATCCTCAGAGTTATTACCAATTTGTCATAAATTCGCTTTTGAATTTTTAGGTTGGCATTTTTAGGGAATAACAGCATGTGTAATGTTTATATTAATATGCCTTTGACGAAAACCATGGCTTTTTACGATTCAGTGAACAATGTCGTTATCTCGCTCAAAATATCTCGATATAAAAGAAGTCCTAATGAGTTCAAACATATGTTCATACAGCAGGCAATCTAATTACACTTTAATTGACCTCATTCTTTCTTAAATATTGTCTGGCAGATTTTTGTTCCTTCGAAATTATTGAGACGCGTGTCTACATCCAAGATGGGTTAGGAATTAATGGTAAGCATTCCATTAATTGGATGAATGTTTAACAAGCTAAAATATTAGAACAAATAATAGAATAATGGAATACAGCAATTTTTTTTTCTTTATAGATTTTTGACAATTAAAGCATACATTTGATCTCTTTTTCATAGTTTCATTAAATCATATTATTTAGACACTAGAAACTAACAACTGCATCGTTATATCAATAATGACCAGTAAATTCATTTTCAGACTTTTTAAAAAAAGTTTTATATATTTTATAACATTATGATAAAGATTTTTAATTTGAAAAAGGAAACCAAGCCAATAAAATTTAAATATTATTGTAATTATTAACAGGTAGCAAAATTAGAACTTATTCCATCTGCCTCTCAGAACATAACACAATGTGGAAACAGGACATGTTACCACGATGCACGATGTCGAGACGCTGCTAGAAGCACATGCATGTGTCTAAGTGGATATAAGGTAAGTCAGCATGTTTGTGTATGTAGACGATACCCTTAAAAAGTGGCGAAGGCTAACATTAATCGAGTTGTTATTGACGTAGTTTGATGTATCAGATTCGCACTAGCAGTATAGGAATGTCAGCAAGATGAAAAACATATTACTAACGCCTACTTGTTATATTTCAAATATTTTAAGGGAAATGAGTGTAACGTCGATGAAGATGAATGTCACGGGGGAGGACCATGTTTTCATCGTGGAAAGTGTTACAACACCTTTGGAAGTTATCGGTAAAATAACATGTTTCTCACATGAAATTAAAAGGAGGATATTTTATTACAATACGACTGAAGTAAGGTTTATTTGTATTCATAATACATGTAACAGCTTTTTTGAAACTCAATGTTTTTTTATAAATTGTAAATTTCAAGACATGACATCAGTGTTAATATTAAGATATGTAGGTCACATGATTATGTCATATTCATTCAGATGTGCATGCCATGAGGGATGGACCGGCGAAGGAGATCATTGTAGCGTTAAAGATAATTCAACGACTGTTCGTAAGTGCGATGAAGGTTGGGGTGGTGAATGGTGCCAGGATGAATGCCTCAATGAGTAAATTTTATATTATAATGTCTCTAACGAAAACCATGTATACAAACTTAGTATATTTCGTTTTTGTAAAATTGGGTTGTATCGAAAGTCCATTCTGTGAACGCCGTCATGCCTTATTATTATTTGTTCTCATTTTTAAAATCAACATGAAATTGAAATGAAAATCTATAAATGAATCCATAACATGTAGTCATTTTTTACAAGAGTTTCTGTTGACCTGTGCTATCAACAGGTACAACATTTGCACCTCTTGGAATTACAATTGTTACGTACATATAACAATATTGTTATATATTATTAAAAGGATTCAAGACTTTATTGTAAGCTGAAGTTAATGATTTATTCACTGTGCGCAGATTTTGGTGACAATTAACTGCTTCAAACGACAATTTAATATTGTTCTTAATTTTTTAACAAAGGTATGCACGAGAAACCTTTTTTCTGCTTATAATAATATTAAATTGTCATGTTTTATATTTTAGTACGACGTGCGGGCCACATAAAGTGTGTGTCTTTCGAAATACTGGTAAGTACTGGAAGAACAGTAAGTGCCAAATTGAGACTATTACATTAATTTTTACATAAATTAAACAACTTCCAACTGTATGGAATCTTTGCTCAATTGCAAAACTAAATACATATATAAATAAATGTCCATAGTAAAGAACATTAAATGTAATAAATACAGGTTTGTTTTGTTTAAAAAGTAATTCGTTTGTTTTTATTAATAATAGGCATGTAAATATTATCTTTCAACCAACATAGTTGTATATATAACTTATATATACTTTATTCAGAAATAAGACATGAAAATTTTATGTCCATCATTCTAAATACATTAACACACAAAAGGTTGTAATATCTAAACATCATTTATCAAATATCATCATAATGGCAGTTAGGCAGTGAATAACCATTGTTATCAACAATACGATATTTTTTTCAGTTAACTGACAAAATATTTATGTAACTGATCTTAATTAACAAAACAGTTTTGAACATTTTTAAACATTTATTTCAACAATTACAGGGATAATTTCTTCTGACTTACAATAGTACGATTTCACCAATTACATAATAGGTTATATGTAAGATATATCAAGATTCAGTGCTTTTACATGTACATATCTATAAATGTTACATAATTCGATTAGAGCATAAATATAAATGTCATCTTACATTCAATTTACTGAAAAGTTTTGATTTGATAGTGTTTTAATAACTGATCCACTTAAGTTTTGACATGACTAGACTGAAAATTATTGTCCGATATTTATGTCCCATACGATGTTGGTCTAGACCAATATTTTCAGATCGTTTGTCCAAAATAATTATTCTAATTGCGAAAATGACTCAAAATTTAAAAAGAAAGTGTTGCAACGGTTTTCACTCAAATCGGGCTAAGAATTGCACACATTTCTTCATTTCTGGGTATATTTCTTAATAATCATTTGCATTATTTTGTTTTGTGCCCAAGATAATCAACTTTTATGTTTTCGGATTTATAGTTTGCTAATTTATAACAAAAGAAAGAAATCAAGTTTACAAATTTGATGGTTAATTGATTGAGGCAAGAAATATTTGGATTCTGTTCTACATAACAGTCCAATACATATAATTAAAGATTTTACAACTGAAAAAAAACATAGTGAAGTGTGATTTTTATGATAAATCCAAGAAATTATAGATAAACATAGTACATTTGCATGTCATATACACTTCATTAAAATGTACTGTGGAGTTTTCCCCCTTACTAGCATGTAATGTAAAATACATTATAAAAATGTTCATGAAAATTAACATGAATCTCGAAGCATGCTGTTTTCAGAACGGCTATATACTTTATTTTTGCTTTTGATTATTATATGACCATTTTCATTTTTAATACCATCACACAAAAAAAAATGAATCAAATATGTGAAATAATTATACTTAGAAACTCGAGATGAGTTTAGCAAGTCATGAGACTTTTTACCAATTATATAGAACTCTACATCTCTTATGTTTATTATAATTGTTTTACTGAAAGGTATTATCTCCAAATCGGGCCATCGGTGTCGCTGTGCTCCAGGTTGGACGGATCCTGACTGTACACGTGATGAAAACGAATGTGCTCTTCCTCATAATCAATGCCCAAAAGACAGATCTTGTCTTAACACACCGGGTTCTTATCTTTGTACTTGTCTACCAGGCTGGAAGGGAAACAACTGTACGACAGATATCGATGAATGTTTGGCAAATACATGTCAGCACGCAACAAATTGTACGAACACGGCGGGATCCTACAATTGCACGTGTGAAAAAGGCTGGACGGGAGCGAACTGTACAGATGACATTGATGAATGCTCGCAAAACCCGTGTAAAAATAGACAGACGTGTAATAACACACTGGGGTCATATGAATGTCACTGTAATGCAGGCTGGAATGGCACTAATTGTGATGTAGATATAGATGAATGCAAATTATCACCTCCGCCCTGTCTCAATGCTGGAACTTGTCTTAACACAAACGGCTCCTACCATTGCAAATGTTCCTCTGGTTGGACGGGAAGAAACTGTAACAACGACGTTGACGAATGCATGTCAAGTCCATGCTCCGTTAGACAAACGTGTAATAATACCTTAGGATCGTATGAATGTCACTGTAAAAGAGGATGGAATGGTTCCAATTGTGATGTTGACATAAATGAGTGTCTAGCAAGTCCATGTCTGAATGCCGGAAACTGCGTGAATACGAATGGCTCTTACTATTGCAATTGTACTTCCGGTTGGCTGGGAGATAACTGTGAAGACGACATCGACGAGTGCAAAGGAAATCCTTGTAATGGCACACTGACATGCACAAACAGTCTCGGGTCGTATTCTTGTTCAAACGGACAAACGAGCGCAACAGGTTATATTTGAAAAAACTCTTTTAAATTAAATGAAATTACATTAACTGTAATGAGAGTAGAAATCGTTAGAATTCTTCGATCTTCGATATTGTTTTAATGTTCTTCTTAAAAAACACTTAGTCTAATGAAAATAATCATAGTGATATTGCGCATTTTCTCTTTATCCTTATATACTTCTGCTTTTTACTATGTGACTGGATGATATGTATTAGGGCATGACCATCGTAATGCAATACCTCCGCTTTGAAGAGTATTTAAGTAGGCTACAAATACTGTCAACTGATTTTTTTAAAGTCAAAAAAAATTATAATAATACTGTAAAACGATTTTCTACCAGTAACTTAGACAATCTATAAGAACATCTAAAAAAATTGTCAGTTTCTTAATGTGTCTATTAGAGTGGTAAACTGGTCATACCATAATAGTAG
This sequence comes from Ruditapes philippinarum, assembly GCF_026571515.1. Classification (NCBI taxonomy): domain Eukaryota; kingdom Metazoa; phylum Mollusca; class Bivalvia; order Venerida; family Veneridae; genus Ruditapes; species Ruditapes philippinarum. Next base: position 13,824 of record NW_026854823.1, on the reverse strand, counting down.
GTTTCTAAAACGGAATAATATTGTACACAATCTTTTTTCTTCCTGAATACGCAATTTAATATCATATTGCCTTTCTGCAAAATAATAAAAGTATATAATAAATAAGACTGAAAGCATAATGTTGGGAAAAGAAAGCATATTCAACGAGCTGATTTCTTCGGCTATCTGCTACGTATTTTTCCGAATATTTGTCCGTATTTTACAATCTTTGTAGTGGACAATAACTGCAAGCGTTTTGTTAATTTTTTTAAGTTATTGATTTGTAGAAAAAATATTCAGTCAATAGAATGTGCAAAACAATTATTAATTGCTGCAGTAAATCACTTCTTCATAAATAAATATGTTTCCTTGTATTGTGTATGTAATCCTGTATATTACAGTTTCAGGAAATACGGACGCCAGAAAAACGTACATTATTGTAGGTTCAGTCCTTGGAGCGTTTCTTTTGTTATGCTGTATAGTTGCATTTGTCTTTATGTGGAAGAAGAAGAAGAAAAGGTACAGATGATCTTTTGGTTTTAAAGATGAAATGGGGACAATAATATTATACTGTCCATTCTAATAATAATAATAATTATTATTATTATTATTATTATTAATAATAATAATATTCAATTTGATAATATTTATAATAAAAAAAGTAAAAAATATTATGGGAAAGTGAATAAATAAAGGAGTTAAGAATCATCAAAATTCTCTACAAAAGAGGCTTTACAATTCTTGTAAGATCTATCTCTTTAAGAACAAGACATCAATTTAACACAATTACGTATACACATGACTGCAATGTAATGAATTACTATGAAAAATGTAACATTTGTTTCATACCAATAATACATCATATATTAAATGGGCGAGCGATCTATTCAGGATTATGTATTATATCGATTGTTTAAAAAAAAAAAATTTTACGTTGAAATTTTTCACCGTTGTCGCATAATCCTATTCTTTCTTGCATATCCTACAGGATTATCTACCGTTTATAAGAATTTTACACTGGCTGCCGGTACAGACTGGAATATCTAGCTCGAGGGTAACTGTTTACAGCGGTAACGAGGCTATGCTGAGTTTCCACTAAACAGTTACCATAGGGCTAGATGTTCCCGTCTGTACCGACAGCCAGTGTTTGATTCTTTCTCTTGCATATTAAATGTAAATTATTTTCGGAAATGAAATTACGAAAACTGATTCCGGTCTGTACCGGCAGCCAGTGTAAGATTCTTATTATTATGTTTTGTTTGCAGGAACGGGGCGCGTGTTTCTACGTTAAATGGCAATGAAAAATTCAGTAGTAAGAACAACACAGTGTCAACACCAAACTAATTGTTGAGATACAGAACGAAAAGACAAGATGTGCTTCACAAACATATAACATTGAAAGTGCTTTTAGATTTAATGTTTGTATTTTATCTAAAATATGCAATTCTCTTGTAATTTTGTTGTGATTAATGCTTCCGAGGGATCACTTTGTTTCCAGATTTTTATTGACTTTGATGAAAATTTGTTTAAAGTGTATAAAGACTTTTCTGGTATTTTTTTTAAACTTGATAATCATTTTCACGAATAATCATATTTTACTGTATCCCTCTTTATTAAAGTTACTATTTTAAAAGGTGAATTAAAAAAGTTTTAAATTGTCATTGTAGTAAAAATTACTTGAAGTGTTTCACTTCCTGTAGAAATATGAAAAATCAAATTGATTGAATAGGTTTTTTTTCTATTATACTAATAAAATTAGTTTTGTTGTCGTTGTTGCCTTTTGTGTTTTTCTTTGTTGTTTTTGATTTCTTTAAAAAAAAAGAGGACGAGAACAAAAAGCATTTTTATGGAACAAAACTTTATTTCGCAATCACAACAAAAGACAGTACTTTAGTCCTTTTAAAGTTATCAGTTTAATCAAATCCAGAGAAATTTTAGGTTCGATTTTTGCATGACTTCATGCACAAAGTTAAGGATTAATTATATCTTGGGAAATATCATAACAAGCCCAAAGGTCGTTCAAGGAGAGACACTAATCCTTATTCTGGCAACCGATCGATGCTTTTCCTATCTAACATGATAAAAGGAACACATAAAATGAATAGATATGATGAATAGGCAGATAAATATGTCCGTATTATACAATTGTACAAATCAACATTTAATCAAAATGACCTTCACCTAGATTAAAAATCCGAAAAATATATAGAATTTGAAACTCTACACAGATCATGCGAAGTACTTCAAGCAGAACAATCTGAAAAGAATAATAAAAAAGCACTCAGAATTTAATAAATTTCTGTTTTATACGATTCCTAGTCCCAGTTGATTGAAAAGCGTTGTAACTTTTTTTTCACTTTCGGGTCATTTTGCGCAATAAAAATAGTTATTTGTGGAATAACGGGTAAAAGAATGATCTTAAACTTTGCACACAAGTTACTTGTCCAGATCTGCATCAAATGATAAACAACTCCAGGAAACAATATTTCCAGTCCCGTCATTTCAGCAAACCACAGTTAAGTCCCCTTGAATAATCTATAATTATTGTCATATTGTCATATTCAGAACGTAATGCCAATTGAAATATCTATAAACGTTAGCAATCATCAAAAATTTGTGACTTGAATAATGTAATTGTGTTTGTTTATGCAACAAGTAACAAATAATCAAAGAGTCCAAAATATTTTCATTTTATTTTGTGAAATAATTTTTACCCGTTTTTCTTTCCTTCCTGAATTATACTATGTGACTATCCAATATATTTGCTGTATTGGACGCTTCTGAGGCAAACATTTTGTTAGATTGCCTAGTGTTAATACATTTTCCAATAAATCGCTAAGCAAAAAGATGCGTAAGCAAATTCCCATTGATATGTGTAAAAGACATTTAAAACATCTTTCGAAAACCCTTTTTTAAAAATCTAATTGACAGTCAACATGGTTAACCATAGAATATTATTTAGAGTCCCGGTTAGCGTTTCATTGAAATGCTTTATACAAAATAATTGGGCAAAATACGCAGAGCTGTATGTAGGATATACATGTATTCACCTTGTTACTTATGTAGCATATTTAATTTACTACATGAGTAACAAGGTGCATACAGCACTACGTTTTTATATATAAACATAAGATTTGCTTCACAAGAAATAAAACGAAACTGTCACAAGGAAGAATGTCAAAGAACATATGCAACAACGCTTTAATGTGCGAAAACAAAATCTCGAACTCATACATGTCATATTGAACTAAATATTATCAAATCAAAGGCAGGGAAAAATCACAGTCATGTTTGATTCCGATTCTATGGGCAATGTCCACATGATTTCTTGCATACGGTGGAAGAATATATAGGATCTTGACACACATCATAATAAGCCCCTAGGCTTTTCAACGAGCTGCATTCTTTCTCATCCTGACAACCAATTGGTTCACTTGTACCTAAAATGATCAAACGCACACATACAAAAAATTGTAATATACTAATAATGTAAAAATATAATTATAAAATTACACTATATAAGACTAAACGGTCAGTGATCAGTTAAAAACAATAACAACTCGACATTTTGCCATAATTGTGTTAAGTTTTATATAAAATTTGACAATGAAAAGTAACCTACACTTAGTATTTCTTTTAATTTTAGACATATTCAATTTCTGACAAGTTGATATTCAACGGAAGAATGTCATATTGGCCGAGGCGATTGTATAATATTACGCAAGTACATTTATTTTAGCTTACTGGGTGTGCATTTGTCGTTGCAAAGGTTGTCACTACAGCATTTCCAACAGTCTACCAGTGTCTTAGATACTCCTTTGTCGCAGTCCTAAAGAAATATGAGCCGTGTCACGACAAAACCAACATAGTGCGTTTGCGACCAGCATGGATCCAGACCAGCCTGCAGCCGCGCAGTCTGATCAGGATCCATGCTGTTCGCTATCAGTTTCTGTACTTGTAATATAGTTAGTAAGCGAACAGCATGGGTCCTGATCAGACTGCGCGGATGCGCAGGTTGGTCTGGATCCATGCTGGTCGCAAACTCATTATGTTGGTTTTGTCATGACGCGGCTCATTTATATTTTCTAGATTTTATTTGTTTTTAAAGTACCTATAAACCTTTTTCATTTTAGATCGAAATCAAGTTGTCACCCTTTGATGACGTCATTTGGGGGATTTAGTACATTGATAAAGGGATATGAAAATCTAAATGGATTAAATTACCGAATTTTTATTTTATTGAATAAGATATTACATGAAATGATGGTCATATGAATAAATACGCTAATAATATATACAGTACGTCAATATTTGCATTTACCAGACATGAGCAAAGTTCGAGATTAAAGAAAATCTTGTCTATGACGATATATCCTTAAGCTAAAAACAATGGGTATTTGGATTACTATAAAGTTTGCTCTATGATAATAAGCATTCAATTCAATATAAATGATCAGTATTTGATTGCTTTCAGCATATGGTCTTTTTTTTATAGATGTATGAAGTTGGCGGCCTAGCCAACTTCACACAGCTAGGCCGCTGGGCTGCTAGGCCGCCAACATCACACATTTACTTTTTATGCTAATAATTCAGATTTCTTACCTGTTTGCTGATACATCTTTGTGTATAGCCATATTTATCATGAAGAATTAGACAAACCTGCAAAATGACGATATGCTTCTAAAGTCACACACTTTCAAACATTAATATAAAGAATATTTCATTAGTGAATATATGTAGTACATCAAATGAACCAGAAACGAAAAACAATATTATTACAGGTAATAAAATTATTATTATTATTGTAGTTATAAGTTATTTGTAATTATTATCAAGGTTATAATTATCATAACTTCACACATTCACGATTTCAATATACAGAATTCGTGGATTCAAGATTTCAACTTCACTATCTCAACCTACGTTTTTAACTTCACGATTTCATCTTCGTAAATTCACGATTTCATCTTCGTAAATTCACGATTTCATCTTCGTAAATTCACGATTTACAGCTTCGTGGAGATGAAATCTTGAATAAGTAAAATTGAAATCGTGAATTACAAAACATGAATGCTTGAAATTGAATTCATGACGATGAAATCGTGAAGTTAAAAACAATTAATTACGAAGTTGAATTCACGAAGTAGAAATAGTGAATTCGTGAAGATGACATTGTAAATTCACGAAGCTGAAATCGTAAATTCACGAGGTTGGTATCGTGAAGTATCGTGAAAATGTGAATTTGAAGTTGAGTTTGTGAAGTTGAAATTTTGAATTCATGACGTTGTAATCAGAAATTCGTAAATTCCGTATTTTGAAAACGTGAATTCACAAAGTTAAAATTGTGAATTTTAAAATGATATCGGGAATTAATGAAGTTGAAATGTCCCGACCGGTCAGTGAAGAAGAGTACACGTTTTCACAAATTTGAATTTTTCAATGAAAAGCGAATATATGCATGCTCATTTTACTGGTGCAAGATATGAATTTTGTTTGACTCAGTAAAATCGATTATCATAAGTGCTAGAGGTAATGAAGATAATTATTGAAAAATATGGCGGGTGATTTGTGCCATGCCATATTTTCGCTCCATGGGGCGCCAGGCTAAAACACGAACATACAACAAAGTTAACATTTTGTCGCCGTTTCGTTGCATTTTTTGATTTTACGGCGTCCTGAGTAGGAAAATAGACATAGCACAACTCATCCATGCACCATAGAAGACTTACATCTCCATGATAACATTGCATTGCATTCGTACAAGTTGAGGGGTCGCTCACGTGTGCACAGTCTAGGCAAACTGGAGCATATTTACTTGTAGCACTCGAAGGATGAGCTGTAAAATATGTGTATAAATATGTCTCACTGGACCGGGATAGAAATACATGTACGTAATGGCCCACTTTGCTAGTAATACATCATATTACATAATTTGATTAAAAATCAAATCGCGAGGTATTTCCAAAGTCTTGTTACAAGGATACAAAACTACATATTGACCGCCCCATTTTAGTTATTTCAATACGTTTAAATCATTACTAAAAAGTGAAAATTAATTAAAAGTGCATTTTTTCAAACTCAAGCAATACAAGTTTCCTTCTTTTGTTCCAAGACTGCATGATCAGTATCATATGGAGAATAATTGTAAATATCATCTTCATTAGAACACGATACGAAACTAAGTACATTTTTGTATTTAGTTTTACGCCTTAAAGTTTGGATCGAACTCATTTCTGAATGCAATCAAATTGTCAAGGTTTAACTGGCACACTGGCTGAATTACGCCATGCTCTAAATACTTGTTTGAAACTTTTTTTACCTGAAGTTGCTGATGCTGGTGGCAAAGTGGATGGGGTGGTTGTCGGAGCCGCAGTAGTCGGTGCTGCTGTCAGAGCCATTGTTATCGGTGTGGACGGGCCATGATGAAACAATAGATTTGTCATAGCCGAACCTAAATGGCAATAAACTGTAATCCATATCTAGAACATGCCTCATCAAAAGTGTTTGTTATATCTGTTTCTATGTAATATGTGCTGCGGAAAATGTTACGACTTTTGTTTATACCTTTCGGTTGGTTTATTAGTATATGTATGAGCCACGTCATGACAAAACCAACGTAATGCGTTTGCGACCAGCATGGATCCAGACCAGCCTGCGCATCCGCGCAGTCTGATCAGGATCCATGCTCTTCGCTTACAAACCCTATTACAAGTAGACAAACTGATAGCGAACAGCATGGATCCTGATCAGACTGCGCGGAGGCGCAAGCTGGTCTGGATCCATGCTGGTCGCAAATCCACTATGTTGGTTTTGTCATGGCACGGCTCATATAAAGAAGAAGTCAATAAGTGTAGATGTAATACCAAATCTATTGAACTGGTAGAACGTCAAAAAGTTAAGAACGGTTTACAGTTAAAATATGGTCTTTTCTATGCACCAATAATGTGACGCTAACATAAGCGCGCGTTTATGCTATGTTTGCATATAACGCAAATGATGTCACGTAAAAGTATTAATATTATACTAGTGTAGTATCGTTTATTTATATCTATTTATTTTTTTATTTTTAAATTATTTATTTAATTTTTTTTTACAAAATGGGATTATTACACTCCTGTCCCGCGGTTTATTAATAAAACTATTTGATTGGTTTACAATATGTTTATTAAAGAAATATTTTGAATTGGTTTAGAATGTTCCGATTGAAATTGATAGAAAACCAGACCATAAATACGTCACGACAAAACCAACATAGTGTGTTTGCGACCAGCATCCACGCAGTCTGATCAGGATCCATGCTGTTCGCTATCAGTTTCTCTACTTGTAATAGGGTTGGTAAGCGAACAGCATGGATCCTGATCAGACTGCGCGGATGCGCAGGCTGGTATGAATCCATGCTGGTCGCAAACGCACTATGCTGGTTTTGTCATGACGCGGCTCATATATGTTTGGTTTTCTTGTATTATGATACTGTAAACTATACTACCAAGAAGACCGAGCACGTTGTTTATTGCCAAGAATGGCACGCTCCCTCCACATATGCCAATGTTTGAAATACTGTAGTTATGTTGCCCGGTCCCTGTATGAGCCCCACACGAGCCATAGCATAGTGGTTGTTGTGTAGGACTTGGTGTAGGTGTTGGTGATGGAGTAGGATAATGAGTGGAAGGCTTTGTCTGAGATGCCAGTGGGCGACCGTTTACATACATAGTGGCACCGTAATGGGGACTAAAATAACAATAGCATTGGAACAGAAAAGGCTGATGCCAAATCTAAGCATATTTTTTCTACTTAGAACAAATCCAAAATTGGTATTTTCTGACAGTGATGACAAAGGACGTATAAAGAAATGTAATTAATTAATTATTTAATTAATTAATTAATTAATTAATTACATTTCTTTATACTGTTCTTTTGAACTGTTCATTTAAACATCTTATGAAAAGAAATAAATGTGTAATGTCGTACCTATATGACGAACAGACATTGTATGGTACATTAGGTTTGGGAGTAAACGGTGCAACCACGTGATAATGCTCGTTTGAATAGTGCCCGTTATTATGCACGTGCATGTGTAGATAATTGTTGTGGTAATGCATCGATGCTCCGTGCGAATAGTGGGAAGTTCCATGTGTGGAATATAGATAAGACGTACCGCCATGATGGTGATTATGACCAAAACTCATTTGCGAAGTGTACGAGTAACCACATGGTGACGTCAGAATAGACGAGCACCGACTGTTGGACGAATGATACCCGTATGTTGAATGACCACTACTTGAGTGTCCGTGACTATGTGAAGTAGAGTACGTACAACTACCCCCGTTTCCATAGAAATGGGAAGAGCTGTGGTGACCATAGTAATGTCGTTTGTTCAACGTTGTGTCTTTCGGCGGAGTATAAGAGAAAGTTACGTCACCCGTGACGTCAAATGCCGCGTCTTTGGTTATCAGAAGCTTTGGTATTGCACCAATAATTTCATAATTATCTACCGACATCTTTGACACTGAAAATGATAGACTAAAATATATTCACATTGAAATATTAAAATATCTTAATTCGGTTTAGCTTAAGTTTATTTTCATTTTTTAAGATGCTTAATTTATGTGTTTACAACGTTGTCGTTGCTTGGGTGAACTTCAGAATTTGTAATTGAAAAATGTTAGACACGTCGTAGAGTTCTGTAGAATTATACTTAACTTCTCTTTCCATTTTATTTTCCAAATATATTCGAGCAATTTATTTAAACAAGTCAAACAAATACAAGTGAAGCTAATTTATTTGAAGTGTTTTCCATGGATGTTATACAAAACAATTACCTGTGAGTTCACAATGGCTTCCTATGAATCCTTTTTGGCATGCACATATTCCATTTCCAACGCATTTTCCATTATTCTTACAATGGTTTATCGGACACATATCTTTTATAAAAAAAAATGCAGAGTGTTACATTATCGCCATTATTCATCATTAGAGTAAGCAACGCGATGACGTCATTAACAGACCATATCTGGCAAGAAGTCTTTCAATGGAATTTTAACCTAAGAAGCCATTAAAACTAGGGATAAAAAATAAAACGTTATTCTCCATTTAATCTTTGTATTTCCATACGCTCGAATAATGAAGCAACGTAACTTTTTCCCTGTAGGAAGCTAAAAAGTAATAATTTCCATAAAAAACTATGTTATATGCCATTTATGACGGATTTTGCAGTTTTCTTCGGTCTGACTAACACAGTATGGCTATTTTTGCATATTTTGACCTCTTTTACTGGTTAATTTGCATGGGTTGTAAGTTCTGTTAGCAATGCGGATTTTTTGTTCACTTCACAATATTCAATACACTTTCAAAGTTATCATGAATCGAGAGGCTTGCTGCTTTAATAAAAAAAAATATACTTCATTGGAGCACGCAAGCTATTGATATTAAAGCTACATACCTCCAAATAAGCAAAAATATTTCAATAAAATCAAACTTCAAAAAATATTACTTAGACTTTAAGAATGTAGAAATATTAAAGAGTCAAGTAATTATTAACATGTTATATGTGGTTAATGACTGTTTTTATTTTTTCTCTGAGTATTATGACTATATTCCTACTGCGTTAATAACGCAGTAAGGTCTTTTTTTTGCAAATTTTATCTCAATTTAGTAAGTAACGTGAGTTGTAAGTGCAATTAATTAGTTGTAAATTGCGTCCTTTTGGTCACTACACATTATTATACGTTTACACATATGTTAAAATTTTTCATGAAAATTAGCATGAATCTGAAGGCGTGCTGCTTTAAGTACATTATGAGATAATGAAGATATGTATACAAAGATAGTTTTACATACCATCTGTTGTACATCCCATGATTTTAAGTCTGGAACATTTGATTGGTTCAGCTGTCGTGAGGATCACGTGATCCGAATAGAGCACGGGATCCAGCACTATTTCTATCCTTGCGTCATATTGTCCCCACTGCCCAGACAGACTCTAAAACAATTGAGAACATGTATTTGGCATTATTACCCCTCACTTTTTGTGTAATGTAAATTTCCCATAGGCCACTGGGAGTTATTTTTACTGTAAAAGCAAGTGTACCATATGACTGAGTAATTTGTTCTGTTACGGGGTAACAGTATTTGTAACAGTATAAAATTTGGTCACAAGGGCTATTTTCTAAAGAAAATTAAATAAAATCATCATAAGAAATCCTCACAGTTCGGGGTGATAAAATAAATAACACATGGGTTTGCGGGTAACAGTAAAAATATCATCCTTTGTAAACATACTGTTACTCTCGGCTAACACCTCGGGTAAAGGTATTTTCCTCGGCATGATATTTTTACTGTTACCCACAAACCCATGTGTTATTTATACATGTATAATATTTTGAGCATGAATCATATTGATAGTTCTTTTTTAATATTTTATATTAATTTTGTAAAAAAAAATATAATGAAAAAGTTCATTAATGACTAAAATGATTCGTTTTGTAACTGACGTCATAATGATTTATTTAAAGATTATTTTTTGTCTTGTTTATCTTAAAGGAAAGTTTCATACATTGTATCCCAACGTTGCTTGGTTTTGACTATTCGCTTTTTAACCGAGGTATCTTAAAATGGCGTATAAGGTCACACGTTTCCATGAAAATAAATCAATAGTTTATTATTTTGCAGGCTTTGAAAGTATAACTTAGTTCGCTAAATGGTATGATTAATAATGATTACACCTCACTTTTCTCGTAATGTAAATTTCCCATAGGCCTCTGGGAGTTATTCTTACTGTTAATGCAAGTGTACCACGTGACTAAGAATTTTGTACTGTTACATAGGTAACAGTATTTTTTAACAGTATAAAATCTTGTCACGTGGTCTATTTTCTAAATAAAATGAAATAAAATGGCCGCCATTTTTCTCTCGATTCATTCTTATTTTCGACGATAGGGCCTATGGCATCACCAAAGTAACTATGACTCTCATAAAATTTAGTTCTTTGCATCCTATAGAGTTCTTTTCGCGTATAAAATATCTTTTTGTTGAATAGTCAAAAAGTAAACATCCGTGAATAATTTTGTGTCAAACTGGAATATACAGACGATTAAAGCATGCAACAAAGGATTGTTTAACAATTTTAACCTGTGAAACGTTACAGATAGAGTTGGTGGACAGACATCTGTAGGATATCATCGTTAATTTGTAAATGCACTTTGTCAAAAACCATGTGAAGAATATTCTGGATACAGAAGGATCAGATTTCACTGATCATAACCTTATAAATGGGTTAGTGTTTTGTTTTCTGAATAAAACACAACTTATTGTATGTTTATGACTGGTAGATATCATCACTTGCTCAAAGAATAAAAGAAAAACAGCTTCTCAAGTACAGTAGGCCTACAGCTTGCAAGGTAAGGTAAGGACAGTTTAGTTATTGCTACTCTTAGTTTATTTTTGTTACAGTTAGATTTTGTTTACAAATTCAGATCATCACAGTATTTGTTCGGGGTAATAAAATAAATAACACATGAGTTTGTGGTTACCAGTAAAAATATCATCCCTCGTAATAATACTGTGTTCAACTTTTCTTAAGTTGATTATCATGTATTTCGCGGATTGACGTAGAACAACGTAATGTGGCGTATTCTGCCGAAACTTACATTAGAATAATGTTGTTCCTGTCTAAGTATGTCAGTCGCATCCAGGTACTTCACTGTAAAATTTCTCTCTACAAGATATCTGTCGTCATTGCATGTGGTTGTATCTATTACGATTTTCTGCACGATTTTCGCGTGCTCAAGACGTAGTGAGTTTGTTACAGTTTGTTCATTACTCCATATAGGATTTAACTGTATCATATACGGGCATTTTGTGTTCACATCTGGTTTTGAGTCTGGAAAAAATGTACAAAAAAATAGAAATATAACAATCTCTTTCACATATATTATTTATCTATATGGTTTGTGTTAAAAATCCTGAATGTTTTATTTAAGGTTGTTACCACACTTAGGTGAAATTTTATATATGTATATAATTATGCTGTATATAATTATGCTTCTAAAACAATTTTCAAACATCGAAGAATATGTCAAATATGTACTGTAAATATTTGTCTTCATTATATGTAATCATAAAATATATGCTTTCATTTATTATTGAAAAATTTGAGTAAGACAGTATAGAAAATAAATTTCTAATTACCTACCTTTAATAACCTTTAAATAATGAAATGTAAATTTGGTAATATTTTTACAAATAATGCTTTTTGGAACCTACATTATTGATAAACTTCATTTTAGCATCATCTAGTATTTATGATAATTAAAAACCATAAAAAACTGAGTCACAGGATCTTTAAAATATAAGCGTATAGCGTTGACATATCGATGCCTTTTGTATGCTTAAAGCCAATCTTTTAACGGATGCATCGTTGATGATCAAATTAAACGGACTGTATTAGCCTATTTAGGTAGATCAGTTAAAGGCACATTATGTCTCAAAGTTACATATCTTTTATACATTTTAGAAATTTCAAACATGTGTTTAATAATATTTTAATATTGAATTTAACCATATTACATGGTTAACAATCAACGAAAGTAACACCGAATGTGCAACAATGATATGTTAAGATAGAAAAGTGTAAACAAATTTGTTTAATGACTTCCATACAGAATACTAATTGACTCCTAAATTATACCAATTAACAACGCAATTTAAGATAGATTATGTATCTAACAAATAAGTATTTTCTGGAGCAAGGTACAAACAATAAAAAGTTTTAGATAAATAACTATGATAAGCATTACTAAGATATAATCGGCTTTTAAGCAACCTGCCCATTTTGTAGATTTGAGCAACGTTTACGCCAGGTTTTAATTGCGATTGTATCAGCCATCGTGTTAATAATGTCTTAAATGTTAAATAAATAAATAAATAAAGGAAATTTATTTTTTGCTTGTAAGATAGAAGTATATTTCACAGAGTGAACACCATATGCAATATTTTCACGAATTGCATAGCAGCAACTCAATATTTAAAGATCTTGTTACACATTCTTATGGTTTTAAATCATAATTATAATGCTTAAATTAAGATTTATCAAAATCCAAAAAAGCATGACTTATAAAGATATTACCGAATTTAACATTTCATGTAAATAAAGGGAGGTCATAAAAAATATTTAATAGTTAATATTTAATATTTAATTTCTATTAAGTTTAAGTCAAATTTTACAATAAGAAATGAATGCTTATATTTTAATGATTACATATAATATGCAAACAATTTGCAGTTCATATTTTACATATTCTTTGATGTTTGAAAATTGTTTTATTTGCACAATTGTGTACATATATATAAATTCACTTAGTGTGATTTACCACTTTGATCACAACATACAGGATCTTTAAGAGGAGGGTGTTCATGAGTCACGACATGAAATGTTGTATTTTTTTAATCACTAAGGGAGACAACATTGAGATATCATAATGCTCAGATTATACTAGTTTTCTCCCTTTTAAATATTGTTTTTCTAAAGTTAAATTTAAAAATTCACAAACCAACCATTTTCCTCCCAAAAATAGTTTCCTTCTGCTTTTGTTGTGCTTTCCTATTTCAAATTTCAGTTTTATAATGGATTTGTTATCGATAGTTACCAAACGAAATTCACAATGTGACTGTACTAACGGTTATTGATTTAGTAAATACACATGCATAATAATAAATGCATGTTACTATATCTCTTTTTCTCAAATTACCTTATATTAATGTGCTTCTCGTAATCAAGGATATTTCACTTACCACGGAGTGTATTTCTGACGACATTTCCACTTAACATTGTGTCTTTTCATCAGCAAA